>NW_025978098.1:0-6654 GCF_021869965.1 Rhincodon typus | reverse complement strand
CTAACTCTGAAGTTCAACAAATGACTCAAGTTTTGATGTTGGTTTGACGAACATGCTTATTTCAGCGATTTAAGGACTTCAGAAGGATAAGAAATGAACTTCAACAAATGACTCAACTCATGATGCTGGTTGGAATAAAATGGTTATTTCTTAGACTTAAGCTCTTCAGTACACCAAAATCTGAACTTCACCAAATGACTCAAGTTTTGATGTTGGTTTGACTAACATGCTTATTTCAGTGAGATAAACACTTCAGAAATCAAAAAATCTGAACTTCAACAAATGACTCAAGTTTTGATGTTGGTTAGACTAACATGTTTATTTGAGTGAGATAAGCACTTCAGAAGACAAGAATCTCAACTGCACCAAATTATTTAATTTTTAATGCTGTTTTGACGAACATGCTTATTTCACTCAGATAAGCACTTTAGAAAACCAAAATCTGAACTCCACCAAATGACTCAAGCTTTGGTCATAGTTTGAGTAACATGCTTATTTCAGCGACTGAAGCACTTCAGAAGGCTAAAATCTCAACTTCACCAAATGACTCAACTTTTGATGCTGGTTGGAATAAAATGCTTAACTCACCGAGTTAAGCTCTTCAGTAGAACAAAATCTGAACTACTCCGAAATACTCAACTTTTGATGTTGGTTTGACTAACATGCTTATTTCAGGGAGACAAGCACTTCAGAAATCAAAAATCTCAACTTCACCAAAAGACTCAACTTTTGATGTTTTTTGACTAACATGCTTATTTCAGCGCGATAATCATTACAGAAGACTAAAATCTCACCTTCACCAGGTGACCTAACTTTTGATGCTGGTTAAATTAAAATGCTTATTTCAGCGAGTTAAGCACCTCGGAAGCCAAAAATCTGAACTTCACCAAAGGACCTAACGTTGGACGCTGGTTGGACTGAAATGTTTATTTCAGTGAGATAAGCACTTCAGAAGTCAAAAATCTCAACTTCACCAAATAACTCACCTTTTAATGTTGTTTTGACAAACTTGCTTATTTCAGCGGGTTAAGGACTTCAGAAGGCAAAAAACCTCAACTTCACCAAATTCATTAATTTATGATGCTGTTTAAATTAAAATACTTATTTCAGCGAGTTAAGCTGTTCAGAAGTCAAAAATCTCAACGTCACCAAATGATTTAATTTCTGATGCTGTTTTCACAAACATGCTTATTTCACTCAGATACGCACATCAGAAGACCAATGTCTGAACTTCACAAAATGTCTCAAGTTTCGATGTTTGTTTGTCCAACATGCTTATTTGCGTGAGATAAAGCACTTCAGAAGTCAAAAATCTCGACTTCATTAAATGACTTAACTATTGATGCTGTTATGACTAACACACTTATTTCAATCAGAAAATCACATCGAAAGACCAATATCTCAACTTCACCGAATGAGTTGGTTTTTGATGTTGGTTTGAATGACATGCTGATTTCTTTGAGATAAGCACGTCAGAAGATCAAAATCTTAACTTCAACAAATGACTTAATTTTTGATGCCTTTTTGACTAACATGCTTTTTTTCACTCAGATAAGCACATCAGAAGAACAATATCTGAATTTGACAAAATGAGTTAGTCTTTGATGTTGGTTTGAATGACATGCTTATTTCATTGAGATAAGCACGTCAGAAGATCAAAATCTCAACTTCACCAAATGACTCAACTTTTGATGTTCTTTTGACTAACATGCTTATTTCAGCAAGTTAAGCACTGCAGAAGGCTAAAATCTCAACTTCACCAAATGACTCAACTTTTGATGCAGGTTGGATTAAAATGCTTCTTTCAGCGAGTTCAGCACTTCAGAAGTCCAAAATCTGAACTTCACAAAATGACTCAAGTTTCGATTTTGTTTTTACTGACGTGCTTATTTCAGTTAGATAAGCATATCAGAAGACCAAAATCGCAACTTCATCAAAACAGTTAACTTTTGATGCTGGTATGACTAAAATGCTTATTTCAGTGAGATGAGCACTTCAGAAGTCAAATATCTCAACTTCACCAAATGACTTAATTGTTTATGCTGTTTTGACTAACATGCTTATTTTACTCAGATAAGCACTTCAGAAGACCAAAATCTGAACTTCAAAAAATGACTCAAGTTTTGATGTTGGTCAGAGTAACGTGCTATTTGAGTGAGATAAGCACTTCAGCTGTCGAAAATCTCAACATCACCAAATGACTTAATTTTTAATGCTATTTTGACAAACATGCTTATATCAGTGAGATAAGAACTTCAGCAAAACAAAATCTGAAGTTCGCCAAATGACTCAAGTTTCGATGTTTGTTTGACTAACATGCTTATTTGAGTGAGATAAATGCTTCAGAATTCAGAAAGCTCAACTTCATCAAATGACTTAATTATTGATGCTGTTTTGACTAACACGCTTATTTCACTCAGATAATCACATCGGATGACCAATATCTCAACTTCATCAAATGATTTGGTTTTTGATGTTGGTTTGAATGACATATTGATTTCTTTGAGATAAGCACGTCCGAAGATCAAAATCTCAACTTCACCAAATGACTCAACTTTTGATGTTGTTTTGACTAACATGCATATTTGAGTAAGATAAACCCTTCTGAAGGCAAAAATCTCACCTTCACAAAATGACTTAATTTCTGATGTTGTTTGGATTAAAATGCTTATTTCATCGTGTTAAGCACTTCAGTCGACTTAAATCTGAACATCACCAAATGACTCAATTTGTGATTTTGTTTTTACTGACGTGCTTATTTCAGTTAGATAAGCATATCAGAAGACCAAAATCGCAACTTCATCAAAACAGTCAACTTTTGATGCTGGTATGACTAAAATGCTTATTTCAGTGACTTGAGCACTTCAGAAGTCAAATATCTCAACTTCACCAAATGCCTTAATTTTTTATGCTGTTTTGACTAACATGCTTATTTTACTCAGATAAGCACTTCAGAAGACCAAAATCTGAACTTTTAAAAAATGACTCAAGTTTTGATGTTGGTCAGACTGACATGCTTATTTGAGTGAGATAAGCACTTCAGCTGTCGAAAATCTCAACATCACCAAATGACTGAATTTTTAATGCTATTTTGACAAACATGCTTATATCAGTGAGATAAGAACTTCAGCAAAACAAAATCTGAAGTTCGCCAAATGACTCAAGTTTTGATGATGCTTTGACCAGCATGCTTATTGCAATAATTGAAGCACGTCAGAAGGCAAAAATCACAATTGTACCAAATGACTCAACTTTTGATGCTGGTTGGAATAAAATGCTTATTTCAACGAGTCAAGCTCTTTAGTAGCCCAAAAACTGAACTTCACCAAATGAATCAAGTTTTGATGTAGGTTTGACGCACAGGCTTCCGCCAGTGAAATAAGCACTTCAGAAGTGAAGAATCTCGACTTCACCAAATGACTCAAGTTATGATGTTGTTTTGAGTAATATCCATATTTGAGTGAGATAAGCACGTCGGAAGTCCAAAATCTAAACTTCACAAAAAGACTCAAGTTTCGATGTTTGTTTGACTAACATGCTTATTTGAGTGAGATAAGCGCTTCAGAATTCAAAAATCTCAACTCATCAAATGACTTAATTATTGATGCTGTTTTGACGAACACGCTTATTTCACTCAGATAATCACATCGGTAGACCAATATCTCAACTTCACCAAATGACTGGGTTTTTGATGTTGGTTTGTATGACATGTTGATTTCTTTGAGACAAGCACGTCAGAAGATCAAAATCTCAACTTCACCAAGTGACTCAACTTTTGATGTTGTTTTGACTAACATGCATATTTGAGTGAGTTAAGCACTTCTGAAGGCAAAAATCTCACCTTCAAAAAATGACTTAATTTTTGATGATGTTTGGATTAAAATTCTTATTTCAGCGGAGTTAAGCACTTCACTAGACATAAATCTGAGCTTCACCAAATGACTCAATTTTTGATGTTGTTTTGACAAACGTGCTTATTTCAGTTAGATAAGCTTATCCGAAGACCAAAATCGCAACTTCATCAAAACACTCAACTTTTGATGCTGGTATGACTAAAATGCTTATTTCACTGAGATAAGCACTTCAGAAGTCAAAAGTCTCAACTACACCAAATGACTTAATTTTTTATTCTCTTTTGACTAACATGCTTATTTCATTCAGATAAGTACTTCAGAAGACCAAAATCTGAACTTCAACAAATGACTCATTTTTCGATGTTGGTTGGACTAACATGCATATTTGAGTGAGATAACAACTTCTGAAGGCAAAAATCTCACCTTCACCAAATGACTTAATTTTTGATGATATTTTGACTGACATTCTTATTTCAGTGAGATAAGCACTTCAGAAAACCAAAATCTGAACTTCAGCAAATGACTCAAGTTATGATGATTGTTTGACTGACATGCTTAGTTTCAGCAATTTACGCACTTCAGAAGGCTAAAATTGCAACTTCACCAAATGAGCCAACTTTTGATGCTGGTTGGAATAAAATGCTTATTTCAGCGAGTTAAGCTCTTCCGTCGACCAAAATCTGAACTTCACCAAATGACTCAGCTTTTGATGTCGTTTTGACTAACATGCATAAGTGAGTGAGATAAGCACTTCCGAAGCCAAAAATCCCACCTTCACAAAATGACTTAGTCATTTGAAGTACATGTTTTAGTCTTCTCAATTGCTTAACTCACTGAAATAAACATTTTAGTCTCACCAGCATCAAAAATCAAGTCATTTGATGAATTTGAGATTCTTGACTTCTGAAGTGCTCATCTCACTGAAATAAGCATTTTTTTTTGTAAAACCAGCATCAAAATTATGTCGTTTGGTGAAGTTGAGATTTTAGTCTTCTGATATGTTTATCTCGCTGAAATAATCACGTCAGTCAAAACAACATCAAAAGTTGAGTCATTTGGTGAAGTTGAGATTTTTGACTTCTGAAATGCTTATCTCAATCAAATAAGCATGTTAGTCAAACCATCATCAAAATTAGAATCATTTGGTGAAGATGAGATTTTGATCTTCTGAAGTGCTTACTTCATGAAATAAGCATGTCATTCAAACCAACATCAAAAACTAACATTTTTGGTGAAGTGAGATATTGGTCTTCCGAAGTGCTTGTCTGAGTTAAATAAGCATGTTAGTCAATACTGCATCAAAAATTAAGTCAGATGGTGAAGATGAGATTTTTGATTTCTGAAATGGTTATCTCACTGAAATAAGCATTTTAGTCCAACCAGCGTCCAAAGTTAGGTCCTTTGGTGAAGTTGAGATTTTTGATTTTGGAAGTGCTTATCTCACTACAATAATCATGTTCGTTAAACCAACATCAAAACTTGAGTCAGTTGGTGAATTTCAGATTTTGGTCTTCTGAAGTGCTTATCTGAGTAAATTAAGCATGTTAGTCAAAACAGCATCAACACTGAAGTCATTTGGTGAAGTTGAGATTTTTGACTCCTGAAGTGATTATCTCATTGAATGAACCATTTTAGTCAAATCAGCATCAAAAGTTAGGTCCTTTGCTGCAATTGAGATTTTGTTCTTCTGATATGCTTATCTCGCTGAAATAAGCACGTCAGTCAAAACAACATCAAAAGTTGAGTCATTTGGTTAAGTTGAGATTTTGATCTTCTGAAGTGCTGAACTTGCTGAAATAATCATGTTATTCAAACGAACGTAAAAAATTGTGTCATTTGGTGAAGTTCAGATTTTTGGATTCTGAGGTGCTCAACTCGCTGAAATAAGCATTTTAATTTAACCAGCATCAAAAGTTCGGTCATCTGGTGAAGGTGAGATTTTAGTCTTCTAATATGCTTATCTCGCTGAAATAAGCACGTTAGTCAAAACAACTTCAAATGTTGAGTCACTTGGAGAAGTTGAGATTTTTGATTTCTGAAGTGCTTATCTCACTGAAATAAGCATGTTAGTCAAACCAACATCAAAACTTGAGACATTCGGTGAGGTTCAGATTTTGGTCTCCTGAATATCTTAACTCGCTCAAAACAGCATTTTATCCCAACCAGCATCAAATGTTGTGTCATTCGGTGAAGTTGAGATTTTAGACTTCTGAAGTGCTAAATTCGCTGAAATAAGCATGTTCGCCAAACCAACATCAAAACTTGAGTCATTTGTTGAAGTTCAGATTTTAGTCTTCTGAAGTGCTTATCTGAGTGTTATAAGCATGTTAGTAAAAACAGCATAAAAAATTAAGTCTTTTCGTGAAGTTGAGATTTTTGACTTCTGAAGTGCTTTTCTCATTGAAATAAGCATTTTAGTTATAAAGCATCAAAAGTTGTGTCATTCGATGAAGTTGCCATTTTAGCCTTCTGAAGTGCTTAACCAGCTGAAATAATCATGTCAGGCAAAAGAACATCAAAAGTTGAGTCATTTGGTGAAGTTGAGATTTTGACCTTCTGAAGTGCTTATCTCGTTGAAATAAGCATGTCATTCAAACCAACCTCAAAAACTAAGACAACAAGGTGCAGGGCAGGATGAACACAGCAGGCCAAGCAGCATCATAGGAGCAGAGAGGCTGACGTTTCATCAGAAAACGGGGAGGGGAAGGGGGTTCTGAAATAAATAGGGAGAGAGTGGGAGGCGGATAGAAGACGGATAGAGGAGAGGATAGTTGGAGAGGAAACAAACAGGTCGAAGAGG
>NW_025978097.1:5116-6655 GCF_021869965.1 Rhincodon typus | reverse complement strand
GCGCTTGGGGCAAATGGGATCAAAGGTTATGGGGAGAAAGCAGGATTAGGCTGTTGGGTTGGACGATCAACCATGATCGTGATGAATGGCGGAGGAGGTTCGGAGGGCTGAATGGCCTCCTCCTGCTCCTATCCTTTATGTTTCTTTGCTTCCATGCTTCTGTAAAGGTGCTGAAGATGGTCTGGAATTAGTTCTCTGAGTTTACACACACATAGGCGTCATCTGCCTACTGTAGCTCGATGACACTGGTTGGGGTGGCTTAGGTTTTGGCTTGAAGGCGGTCCAGGTTGAATAATTTCCTGCTGGTTCTGTAGGTAGCTCCACTCCAGCGGGAACCCTGTTGGTGGTGAGGTGAAGCACTGCAGCAAGGTTGCTCAAGGTTGGGGCGATGATGTACCCTGCTTGACTTGTGGAGCCATGTGTCATTATCATGTGACACCACCACTGACCCATTCCCCGCTCTCACACCGTCTCTCTCTCTCTCATTCACTCTTTCCCCCTCTCCCTCTCTCACACACACACACTCACACACACTCACTCTCACACACACTCACACTCTCACTCTCTCTCACACACAGACACTCGCACTCACACTCACACACTCTCACACACTCAATCACCCTCTCACACACTCAATCACCCTCTCACACACTCATACACTCTCACTCACTCTCTCACACACACTCACTCATACACTCACTCACTCACACTCACACACATAATCACCCTTTTACACTCACTCTCTCAATCTCACACACACACTCACACACTCAATCACCCTCTCTCTCACTCACTCGCACACACACTCGCACACACACACACTCTCACAGACACACTCTCACAGACACAGTCTCACACACAGACACACACTCTCACACACACTCTCTCATACATGCACACACACACACACATACTTATTTCACACATGCTCACACTCACACTTACCCTCATTAACACACTCTGTCTCTCATACTCACTCACACCATCACACTCACACACATGCACACTTGCACCAACTCTTTCACACACACTTACTTACTCACCTTCCCCCTCTCTCTCACTCACAGCCACTTACTCTCTCGATCACACACTCGGTCTCTTTCACTCACGCTCATTCACTCACCTACTCTATCACACTGACTCCCACCCACTCACTCTCACACACACAGTCAGTCACTCTTTCAATCACATTCACTCTCACACTCACTCTCACAGACACACACACTCACACGTATACACATATACTCGCTCGCACACAACCTCCCACCAACGCCCCTCTCGCAAACATATTCACACATGCATTCACAAGCTCTCACACCCATTTATGCACACACACACACTCTCGTTCATGCACGCACATGTACACTCACTTTCTCTCACTAACTCTCACTCTCACAAACACACACACACACACAGACACATTCAAACCCTCACAGCCACCCGCTCACCCCCTCTCTCACACACACACACACACTCCTCACTCACTCACTCACTCACTCACTCACTCACTCACTCACTCACTCACTCACTCACTCACTC
>NW_025978097.1:4406-5106 GCF_021869965.1 Rhincodon typus | reverse complement strand
CTCACTCACTCACTCACTCACTCACTCACTCACTCACTCACTCACTCTCTCTCTCTCTCTCTCTCTCTCTCACTCACTCACTCACACACACTAATACTTACACTCACTCACATGCTCACTTACTCTCTCTCACTGTCCCATGTGCATAGTCACTTCTGCGCATACACACTCACTCTCTCTCACTTTCACTGACTCTCACACACGCACTCTCACTCACATTTTCACTCACGCTCTCAATCCAACACCCACTCACCCTCTCTCTCTCTCACTCAATCACTTATACGCTCACAGTCTCTCTTTCTCACACGCTCTCACTCTCTCATTCACTTGTGCACTCACTGACTCACTCACACCCACTCAAACACATCCAGCCACCCTTTCACTCGCTCTCTCACGCTCACTCACTCTCAACATACAAACTCTCTCTCACACACAATTACGTACACGCACACACACCCACACCCCCCCTCCCTCTCACTCACCCATACACACACGTGCTCACACATGTTCACACACATGCACACACTCATGCACACCCCCTCACTCTCACTCATTCATGCACTCACTCATGCACACACACATGCACTCACACATGCACACCCCCTCACTCTCTCTCACTCATGCACACACATGCGCTCACACATGCACACACACATGCACTCACACATGCACACCCCCTCACTCTCACTCACTCATGCAC
>NW_025978097.1:3879-4396 GCF_021869965.1 Rhincodon typus | reverse complement strand
CACATGCACACCCCCTCACTCTCACTCACTCATGCACACACATGCACACACGCATGCGCTCACTCATGCACTCACATGCACACAGACATGCACACAGACATGCACACACACTTGTACTCATACATGCACACATTCTTGCACACACACTTGCACACACACATGCACACACACATGCACTCACTCATGCGCACACACATGCGCACACTCATGCGCACACTCATGCGCACACTCATGCGCACACTCATGCGCACACTCATGCGCACACTCATGCGCACACTCATGCGCACACTCATGCGCACACTCATGCACTCAGTCATGCACATACATGCACTCACACATGCTCACATACATGCACTCACACATGCACACCCCCTCACTCTCACTCACTCATGCGCACACATGCACTCACACATGCACACACTCATGCACACACATGCACTCACTCATGCACTCAGTCATGCGCACACATGCACTCACACATGCACACCCCCTCACTCTCACTCACACATGCACACCC
>NW_025978097.1:0-3869 GCF_021869965.1 Rhincodon typus | reverse complement strand
CCCTCACTCTCACTCACACATGCACACCCCCTCACTCTCACTCACACTCTCACTCACACATGCACACACACACTCTCTCTTTCTCTCTCAGACACCACCACTCTCTCCCATTATCTGTGCCCTCCCCTATGAGCCTGGACTCAGACAGTGATTTAACGCTCTGCTTGGAGTTGGCCCGAGCTAAGGGAGAGCATACCCCCGCAACTGGTGAGCACTCTGAGGTATCACTGCTGATCTTCGTTAGGATGTTGGAGCGGGGTGCAACATTCCCGAGTTAGGACAGGCTAAGAGGCATGCCCAGCAGGATTCCCATTCTGATTCTCAGCGATGGAATCCTCCCAGGAGTGTGCCTGCCTGTCAGGATCTTGCAATCAGCACGGGCCCATGCTGGTGCAATCACTTCCGAACTAGCCTGCATTGGTATAGCACCTTTTCTATCCTCCGCTTATCCTGAAATGTGTCATTTGCAAATCGGCGAGGACGAGCAGTCAAGCTTGGGAAAACTAATTGTGAACACAGTAAAATTCTACAAACACAGCAAATTCCAGACCCTAACACTCTCAGACAGTACATCCCAGGCCCTAACCAAGTGAGAAAGTTGGTCCTCCTGTTGCTTTTGCTTCTCCTGCTAATTATTTTAAATCTGTGCCCCCTCTTTCTCAATCCCTCTGCTGACGGGAACAAGTTTCCGTGTTGATTCGGTCGTGTCAGATCAGCCATAAACGGCAGAACAGGCTCGAGGGGCTGAACGGCCTTCTCCTGTTCCTATTTGTGATGGACTTGAGTCTCTGGCCCTCTGAGATTGTCAGGACCCACTGTCCCCAGTGCATCCGGTCTCTGTGACGGGTGTCGTGTCCAGCAGCATTCCCTGCATTGCAGTTCTGTACCGTGAACAGGCGATGGCGAGACAACACCACAAATGAGTGATTTCTCCACTGACTGCGGCTACCTCTCTCCCCCCTTCACACTCAAACACAGCACTCCATGAAAGGAAACGGAAAAGTTTTCAGCAAGATGTTTCTTTTTTCCGGCGAACCTTGAGACGAAGCCCGTCAGTGTGGATCGGATTATAAGGAAGAGTTTAAACTGAACACAATAGAAAGGGTAGGGTGGAATGTATAGTGGAGTACTGTGTACAGCTATAGTCCCCTGACTTGAGTAGGGATACAGTTATATCTTGAACTGCCCAGATTCATTAGATTAATCCCAGAGATGAGGGCTCTGTCTTATGAGGAGAAATTGAGCAGCTTAGGCCAATATTCTCTGGAGTTAAGAAGTGTGTGAGGGATCTAAATGAGGTGCACGGGACGCTAAAGGGGATTGACAAAATACATGTGGAGAGGATTTTTCTTCATGAGGAGCAATCTAGAATGAGAGAGCATAGTTTGAGGATAACGGGTGGCAGGTTCAAACAGAGGTGAGGAGAAATTACTTCACGAAGGGCCACGAATTTGAGTAAATTTGAGGAGGTGGCAGGATTTTAACTGGTTATGGGTTAAAGGGTTATGGAGAGAAGGCAGGAAAGTGGAGTTGAGGTCAGACACGATTGTTATCGAACGGCTCATAGGGGCTGACTGGCCAGCTCTCAGTTCTCCTGCAGGTACTAATCCTTCCTTACCGCGATGCTGTTAGATAGACAATAATCAGCCTCCGACCCCTCCCCTACTTTAATTCTGGCCATTATCCTGTCAACGAGTCTCAAAGGGAAACATTGGAAAGCTGAGGAAATGAACAACTGCTCGGACATTTGGTTTTGGAATACGAGCATCAGTCAGGCAGCGCTAGCACAGGAACAGAAACCTTACCTACCTCATCCCTCTTAATCTCGTCCCGCTAAACATACAGCCAGCAATGAAAGTGATAACAGAATCAACAGCTCATCGTTCCATGTCAAAGATGGTCATCCGACGAAGGAAAACAACAAACCCCCCCCACCTTAGTCTGTCCAAACACACCCCCCACCGGCTGAGCCAATGTACCTGGGAGAACTTGGAGCTCAGCCAAGCATTGAGAACGGAACTGTGTAAGCAGATAACCAGATACCTGGTTCATTAAGTATCACCAGATAGCTGAGTTCTGAGGAAAGCTCAGAAGAAAGTTCTTAAGCAATTTCTGTTTTTTTTTTGTTTCTGATTTGCAACATCTGTAGTCCTTTCATTTTAAAAAAAAAAATCTGGTACACTACCTGTCCCATAGTGGAATTTAACTGAAGTTTATTCTTGTTTGTAATATTGGTCGCTTATCGATAATAATGTTCAATCGAGATGATCCGGTACAAATACATTTTTAAAAGCCTTAATTCAATCCTCCAATTCTTTGCTTTTCCCCTGTTAGCTTCACAGAGCCTCAGTCTCTGCAGGTTTGTAACTTGAGTCAAAATCCTGGCACTCCAACCCCTCCCCGGCACACCCCCCAGGGCCATTGTAGGTCTACCCATAGCACATGGACTGCACTTGTTCAAGAAGGGATGGATGATCAATACTGGCCCAGTTGGTGACACATGACTCACAAAAACCTTTTTTATAAAACCGTACGGCCTCTGGACTCGAGGTGGCCCATTTGGTTAGAGCTGGTCTGAGTTGGGGAAAGATGTTAGAGAAATTCTCTTGAGGGGATTTAAGTCTCTAAATTTAAATTTTGTTGTTAAAGTTATCGCTACGTTAGTGTGTGAACAGCCAAGGCATTTGCCAGGCCAGGAGGAGCTCTACCCCAACCGCTTAGACAGGGGTTCAAGTCCCACCTCTGGGTCTCATTGAGGTGGGAGGTCATAGAGTCTTACAGCACGGAAACAGGCCCTTCGGCCCATCTCGTCCGTGCTGACCAGGTTTCTCAAACCGACCTAGTCCCACTTGCCTGCGTTTGGCCCACATCCCCCGAAACCTTTCCTCTCCACGTATTCCATCATCAGTAAAATAAATCCTGTAAACGAATCACATCATAACAGCCGGAAATGCTGAACTGCTTTTGCCTTTCAATAAATCCGTTGGTTAATGAGTGTGTGTCTGTGCTGGGGCTCGAGTCCCACCTACTCCAGAGATGGGCAGTAACGTTTCTGAAGGGGTAGGTTACGGCAAGAACAAAAGAAGCAGGCCATTCAGCCCATCATGTATGCTTCACCATTACAACTTGATCGTGATAGCGGTCTCGATGTCACTCTCTTGCCTACCCCAGTAACGGTTATCTTCCTTGTAGATCAAAGCTAAGTCTAATTCTCCCCTCAATACAGTCAATGATCCAAACCCCACTCATTTCATGGTCTCTCTTCCCTTCATCTGTAACTGTTGCCACCAAACCCCCCGTCCCCTCCCATGAGAGGATATAACCCCTCAGTGTCTGTCTATCTCAGAGCCTTAAGAAAGGCTCCCATTATTCCAAACCCCAGAGAGCTAGGGCTCAGCCTTACTCCGGAAACTGTCCTCTCAACCCAGGATTCAACTTGGGTTCCCTTCTCTGAGCTGCTTCACCGCGAGGATATCCCTGGGGGCAAGACGGATGCCTCCACGCTAATAGCGAACGCACCGACTGCTCCCATCAGGCTCTCGACAATACCCTGTACCGTTTCAGCAAACTATCCACATTTTTATTCCCCACCCGTTTTGGAGAAAGAACCATTTGCCTTTCCAGTTCATCGCTGCGTGAGGCAGATGTTTGGTGATCCATGTCCAACACCGATCAAACCGTTTCTGTAGAGGGGTGACAGTTTGCTTAGAATACCCTCTAATCCTGCAGAGAAGACAATATTTTAGCATGCTACACACACACACACTTACACACACTTACACACACTTACACACACTTACACACAGACACACACACACACATACACACACACACACACAGACACACACAGACACACACACACACACACA
>NW_025978096.1:1193-6655 GCF_021869965.1 Rhincodon typus | reverse complement strand
TTTTTCTGTAAGACCTGAACATTTAGACTATATTTGGCCCACATTCTTGAATTTCCTGATTTGGGTATACTCCACCTTTGACTTTTGTGCTGCTCTGATTTATTACAACTTCATCTCGGAAGCTGGTAAAGAATTTGTTATAACTGATTAAATGTTAATACTTTGAAATAGTAACCAAATCTTCTGCTCCACCTTGATTCAGCTTTTGTTATGAAGATGCTTCATATTTAATATTTCTTGGAGGGCTCAGGCTTTGAAAGATCGTAGAAAATGGATTTATTTCCAAGTTTTGTGGAAAAACCTGGAGTTTCTTTAAAAGAGGCCATTGAATGTTCTGGAAACAAAGTAGTCTGGCTTTCTTCTGTCATTAGTCTGGACCCGAATGAATTCTGCTCCTAAGCCTGTTGGGAGCGCTTCTGTTGGACATCAGCAGGGGCAACCTGGAATTATAAATTAATTTCTCTTTTACTCTGAAATTCTCAATTGGTTTCTGTCCCATTGTCTTTCTGCAGAACACCTACTTTTTCTGGAATACCTAGTTGTAAGCATGCATTTTGACTCAAAAAGACATTCTTTGAATGAGCTATTATTTGAGTTAGCTTTCATTTCGAAGTGAATGGAGTATACAAATAGGGAAGTCTTGCTAAAACTATGTGAAGCCTTAGTTAAAGCCACGTCTGGAATACTGTTTTGGTCCCTTTATCTAAAGAAAGATATAATGGCATTAAAGGCAATCCAGAGAAGGTTGACTGGGTTGATCTTGGATATGGAGAGACTGTCTTACGAGGAAAGGTTGTATATGTTGGGCCAATACGTAATCTCGTAGAATGAGAGGTGACCTTATTGAAACATGTAAGATTCTTAGGGGTATATTGGGTAAATATGGAGATGCTGCTTTCCTTTGTGCGAGAGTCTAGAACCAGAGGGCATAACCTCAGAGTACGGGGTCACCCGGTTAACAGAGAGATGAAGAGGAAATTCTTCTCTCAGAGGATAGTGAATTTGTGCAATTCTTTACCACAGAGGGCTGTTGAGGCTGGGTTGTTAAGTATATTCGAAGCCGAGATAGACAGATTTTTAATCAGTAAGCGAATCAGGGGTCATGGGGAAAAGGCAGGAAGGTAGAGTTGAGGATTATCAGATCGGCCATGATCTCATTGAACAGTGCAGCAGACTCAATGGGCTGAATGGCCTATTTCTAGTGCTAAATCTTATGGTTTTGGAAACATGGCAGCATATTTTGAAGAAGACAAGCCGCCACAAACAGCAATATTGTGATGGCAGATAAACTGTTTTATGTGAATGATGACTATTATATGGACTAGGGCAGCAGGGAGAACTTCCCTGTTCTCATAGAATGCCTGCAGTATGGAAGCAGGCCGTTCAGCCCATCGAGTCCACACCGACCCTCCAAAAAACATCCCAGCCAGACTCACCCCTCAACAATATTCCCTGCATTTCCCATCGCCAATCCACCTAAGCTGTACATCTTTGGACTCCTTCAAAATAGTGCTCTAGGATGTTGTACATTGCAGGTAGCGTCTTCTTTTAACAACTTATCTAAAAATTGCATTTATAGCAGCGTAGCCCACCTTCAGTACTCGACTGTCAGCTGTGACTTTTGCACTCATGCCCTGGACTTGGACTTCTTAAACCCATAGTCTTTTAACTCAGAAGTAAGAATGGTCCTAATGGAGTCATGGTCCTAAAGAGTATGATAAATGAGCAGCGGTGTGGGACTAAGTATGTAATTTTTTCAGAGGGTTGGCATAGACATATTGGGTTGAATGGACTCTTTGTATGCTTTAGAACTGTGTTACTCCCTGGAATTTACAATCGCGATGTTTCTCGGACAAAGTGTAGTGTTGATCAAACCTCAGATGGTCTTTCTAAAACGAGAGAGTAATTCTACAACACAAAAAAGGCAATTTAAAAAGTTGGATACATTAATATTTAAATACATATAATACACACGCCTATATATTTATATGACTGGCAGCTCTCCAGTTACAAGCAGCACATTGAAGTAACTTGCCAGTGCAAGTGCCTGGTAGCATTAACATCTTTCCATCAATTACTCATTCAATCAACCATGGAAATAGAGCCCTTTGAACACCAGAGGATGCAAGCATTTGATCTCACTGTTGGAAGTTAATAATGTCAGCTTTTGAATAAAATATAGAACATTTAGAATCAAATAGTGTTTGCAACACTCAGTACATCATTGTCATGATTGTAGCAGCACTGAAATCTTGTCCGTAGTGCACTTGAAATTTGCTAGATTTACTTCTCCTAATCACACTCAATCCGTTTTCTGGACTGGCTTATTTCTCTAGCTCTTTTAAAAAGGGATTGAATGCAATACGAGCCTCCTTATCTGGGACCTAGTCCACATGAGCTGATTCTGGAAGTTATTACCTTCTCTAAGAAACATTATTTATCCCCTAGGGAATGAGATTGAGCTGTAGCTGCTAATGTCAATCCATAGAGATTACATACTTCTAAAGAATAATAAATGCTTGTTGTTCCTGCGCTTATTGGTCCCCTTCAGAAATTTTGAGCTACAAAAACAGAAGTTGCTGAAAAAGCTCAGCTTTGTATTGATCTGACGCTGTTATTGCTCCTTTGCACTGGGATTTGATTCTGCAACCTTTGAACTCAAAAGCCAGAGTGTTCATAACTGAGCCATGGTTTTCACATTACTTTATCCTAATGTGATTGTAGAAGTGCTCTACTTGCCTCCATGTTAATCCAGTCTTCATTTTTCCCATTTCCATTTATCTGCAACTTTAACTGGATTTACCTGCAAATAAGTTTGACACTCATGTAGGAAGTAAGGCTGAATTGATGTTTCCTTTAGCATATTGTCCCTGAGATTGGCATTAAGATTGAAAGTGAGTACACCATAGCAGAAGCCAGCTCTTTAGGGTGTGTGTGGTCTTTGGGGCAGGTGAACATTGGGTGGAAAAGGGCAGCACGTAAACAGCCAACGTGAATATACGCCAAGCTGAAGGACATAACTACAACTGTTTGGCTGTGGGATTTCAGCCAGTTCCTCAACTAACATTTTATATTTCTTAGTGATGCCACAGGATGCTGAACGAAAGTCACCATAACCCCACAGGACCATAGGCTTCTCTCACATTCGAAAGAGAGGGACAGGTGGAGGTTAACCTAAGAGTCACCACACTTCTTGAAAGGGGTAGAGTTGAGAAGGTTTTCATGACCTGAGCACTGCAGGAAGTGATCTAGTGCTGCTGGTGTCAGTCTCTGTCACAGATCATCAACAACACAGCCACTGAGCTAACTATCTTGGGAAGTAATGTAGTTACTCAAGACTTTCAGAGAGTTCAGATGGACATAATTTACTGGGTTTCACTCATTCACTACCCTAGTGACTTCCTCAAAATCACAGTCAATTTGTTAGGCTTGGCTTCTCTTTTTCCAGAAGTCATGGTCTGACTGCAGACCCTTTCAAAATCTTCCCAATACTAGCTATCAGACTGATGGGCCTGTAGTTCGCTGGTTATGACTGAATACTTTTGAAACAGGAAGGGGTGGCAAGTGCTCACTGACACTCTGAGGGAATGGTCCCTGACTCGAGTCAGCTATTGAAGATCTAGACCAACACATGTTCAGCTCTTTAATCAACATTGGATGGCCATAACCCAAAACTGAAGACCTATCAATTTTGAGTTTCCATAATCCATCCAAAATTACATTACCGCCAATTCTATAATTATTGATCCCACCTAGCACAAAGCAACACTTATCTGGAATGCAGCACTCCTTACAAGATAATAGACTGATGCAAAATATACACTTACATAGAATCATAGGAACCAGGAGCAGGAAGAAGTCATTCAGCTCATTTAGCCTACTCTGTGATTCAATTAGATCATGTTTGAACTTGTGCCTCAATGACATTTTCCCACCCTATCCTCACATCCATGATATCTTTAATATCTAGAAATCTATCAATCTTTGTCTTGGATGTACTCAGAATGACACACCGCTGTACCTCTGTGGTAGAGAATTCCATAGATTCATCACCCTTTGAATGAAGAAATTCCTCATCTCATTTAGTAATTGTGTCTTTAGCAGAGAATCAATTTGAATCATCAAACAGTGGCCTTATTAAGTTCTTAATGAACTCCTGACTTTTGACTTTGCTGAAAAGCTTTTCCTGCGACTGAAACAATTATGCACCATGTTCTATTCCAGACTTCTCTCTGTTATTATGGCTATTTTTGTCTCAGTTGCGTATGCTACTTCTCCCTGATCTCCTGTGAGCTAAATGCCTTAAGTGTTCTGCAATGACTGAAGTTGCTTCTGTGCACTTCTCATCAAGCATATTGGCTTTGTTTTATTGCATGACCTTCAATCATTGGAACACACTTGGATTCATTCTGTTTGAGCATGGTTATAAACAGCACTCACTAGTTGTCAACTCTTGGTTGCTTATCTTGGTGGATTTCTAAGATAACTTTAGCCAGAAGTTCATCAGTTCTGTAAAGTTATCCCTCTTCAAATCTTTGACTAGCTTTAGTTTGAGAGCAGCCTTGGAACGACCAATAAGATTAAGACTAATTGTTACTGTGATATGTGCTGGTCAGGAATTCCACCAAAAGTATGTTTGCTATAGCACGAGGGTCACTAGTTACAGTTTTCCCAACGTAACTTTGCAGCAAATTCATCATCTCTGGAACCATTCTGGCAAATCTCTCTATCCTCTCAAGGACCCTTCACATCCTTGATTCTGACTTCAAGGGTTTTTCTCAGTCAATTTGACTCGAGTCGTGGGAGCTAAGGTGACCATTCCCCTTGGCTGGTGTCTTGCCAGGAAGAGGAGGACTGCCTGACGAAGGAGGAGGTGTACTCTCAGCAGGAGGTTATGTGCACAATGAGTGTTTCCCTTACCACAAACTCAATGAGGCAGTATGTGTGTGTGTGTGTGTGTGTGTAGGTGTGTATGTGTGTGTGTGTGTGTGTGTGAGAGTGTGTGTAGTGTGTGTGTGTGTGTGTGAGTGTGTGTAGTGTGTGTGTGTGCGTGTGTGCGCGTGTGTGTGTGTATAGGTGTGTGTAGTGTGTGTGTGTAGTGTGTGTAGTGTGTGTGTAGTGTGTGTGTGCAGTGTGTGTGTAGTGTGTGTGTGTGTGTAGTGTGTGTGTGTGTGTGTAGTGTGTGTGTGTAGTGTGTGTGTCCGCACATGCATGTGTGTGTAGTGTGTGTGTAGTGTGTGTGTGAGTGTGTGTGTGTGTGTGTGTGTGTGTGTGTGTGTGTGTGAGAGAGAGAGAGAGAATGAGTGGGTGTGTGTGTGTGTGAGAGGGATAGAAAGTGGGTGAGTGTGTGTGTGTGTGAGGGAGAGAGAGTGAGTGTGTGTGTGTGTGTGAGGGAGAGAGAGTGAGTGAGTGCGTGTGTGTGAGGGAGAGAGAGTGTGTGAGTATGGGTGTGTGAGGGAGAG
>NW_025978096.1:0-1183 GCF_021869965.1 Rhincodon typus | reverse complement strand
GAGGGAGAGAGAGTGTGTGAGTATGGGTGTGTGAGGGAGAGAGAGTGAGTGAATGAGTGTGTGTGAGACCTGTAGTTGCAGGGTTGGAAAAGGGCAGTGGTAGTGACAGGCACAAAAGTGATCATAGTCCTAACCTTCATCACACTGGATGCTTCGATCCTGCACACAGCAACATTTCTAACATCTCGCAGTTTGCTGCCCACTGCTGTATAAGGGAGGTGGCTGACATTGTTTCTGCAGGACAGGGGAGGACATGGAATTCTCCCTGATCGAAGAGAAGCTGATGGAACCTGCACATGACCTTGCACTATATTTATTGTCCATAGCATGGCAGCACAGTGGCTCAGTGGTCAGCACAGCTGCCTCAAACCGCCAGGGACCCAGGTTCGATTCCACCCTTGGGCAACTATCTGCGTAGAGTTTACACATTCTCTGCGTGGGTTTCCTCTGTGTGCTCTGGTTTCCTCCAACAGCACAAAGATGTTCTGGTTAGGTGGATTGCCCATGGGAAATTGCCCCATAGTGGTCAGGGATGTGTAGGTTAGGTGCGATAGCCTTGGGAAAGGCAGGGTTACTGGGTGGGATGCTCTTCAGAAGGTCAGTGTGGATTTGATGGGCTGAATGGCCTGTTTCCATAGTGTGGGGATTCTATGTCTTTAGATACACAGACATGCCTTGTTGGGTGCAACTTGTAAATTTGTCATTGATGTGTGGCCATACCCAGTTGGTCGTACTTCTCAATGTTTGATAGCAGATGTCTTGATGCTTTTATCATGATCCAAGCTGTTGTACCTTTGAGCCACCCAGTGAGCTTGGCTGTATGGTGACAAGGCCCTGCTGGGCTCCTGGCTCCAGCCACATATGACCAGCACATGTATCACTGCAACCAGACTATCCACCTGACAGGTCAATATGATGGTCTGTAACAGAGAGGTGGGAAGGTAACGTACTGGTGTAGAATGGGGTGTGGTGCTTAATCAATGGTGCTGCTTCCTGGCTCATTCTGGAGGAGCACTGCAGTTATCTTCAGGGCACATGTCAAAATACATCACCGCTTGCTGGGCCCTGCACAAATTCACCATCATAAGGACGGCGTTGTTGTGCCGTCTTGACCGTCGTATCTACAGTGGTTGTCAGTTATCGTCACTCTGAGGAACTTGATGCTGTTCACCCTCTCAACCTC
>NW_025978095.1:4853-6656 GCF_021869965.1 Rhincodon typus | reverse complement strand
TGTGTGTGTGTGTGAGTGTGTGTGCGAATGTGAATGTGTGTGTGTGAGAGAGAGAGTGTGATTGTGCGTGTGTGTATGTGAATGTGTGAATGTGTGAGTGTGTGAGAATGTGTGAGTTTGTGAGTGTGTGAGAATGTGTGAGTGTGAGAATGTGAGTATGTGAGAATGTGTGTGTGTGTATGTGAGTGTGTGAGAATGTGTGTATGTTTATGTGAGTGTGTGATTGCATGTGTGATTGTGTGTGCATGTGTGTGTGTGTGAATGTGTGTGTGAATGTGTGTGTGTGTGTGTGAGTGTATGAGAATGTGTGTGTGTTTATGTGAGTGTGTGATTGTGTGTGTGTGTGTGTGTGTGTGTGAGAAATGTGGAGTTACGTGGAAGTTAGATGATGACCCGGAGTTTGTTGATTTCTTGAGCATCTGTCAGTAGCTGACGATTCTTAATCCTTGTCACTTTTGGTGAGCTAATCAGCCCAAGTAGATTCCTTTGGCTGCTCCCCAGGATTGCATTTATATCCTATTCTCCTTGTTGCGTAGTAGAGTTGGTAAGGGTGGCAGGGGAGCAGGGTAGTGGGGGAGGGAGGTGGGGGCGCGGGGGTGAAGGTCACAGTTTGGGGTCAGTCTTTATGCTAGTTCTCTAACGGTCATGAGAGACTCATATTTCATCTCCATATTCACCGGCGTCTGCTAATCCAAACTGAGTCCAAGCAGGACTGAGTCTTAAAAAAGCTGACAGCTGAATGATCACTACCATAGAATGATCAAGATGAAAACTGCTGATGCCCTAATTCAGAAGTGGTTGATCCTATGGCTGAAGTCAACAGCATCTTACTGTGCTGTCTTCCACTGCTGAAACGACAGCTCTCAACAGAGGCTTAGACAGTGATTTAAAGAAGGATATTTTCTAACTGGTAGGAAAGTTTGAAAGACTCCAGGCAGATTCCTTGAGACACAGTTTATCCATTGAATAAAAAACAGAGAAATGTGGTTGAACTTAAGTAAGTCTGGAAAACAATAACTGGCAGTTCATTTATTCTGAAGGACCATATGGTCAAATGTTGGAATATAGTCTGTATCGGCTATGAAACCTGGGTTGAACTGGCTCAGACACAGGAAACAATGGTTTCCTTTCTCACCGACAGTTGCTGCAGCTTCTAATTGAAGGATCTCAAGTGAAATATGGTCAAGCAGTCAGAATTTATTTTTCATCGACATAATTCTGCAACTCTAAAATCAGCCCTCGTTGTTAATGTTTCTTCAGGAGGTCATGGGGAGCGTAAGTGGGAGGATACAGCAATGATTGAATGTCTCTGGAGGTGAAGGACTGATGGCACTGATGCTTTCAGATTGTTCTGTGATCAGCAAAAAAAAGCACCTCTGTATTAAATCAAGCCATGCCATACCTGACTAAATGTAGTTGGATTTTATCATTTTACTATCTGGCAGAATAATTTTGGGTAGCTGTATCATTAAAAAGGTCAGATCAAATGTACTGGCATTGGCTGCTTAGTAGTGTTGAATTCTGATGTTTGGGCAGAAATGACCAGGCATGTGTCAAAGCAACATTTTACTCCCACCTTGTGTGTTATTTCAGTACTCTAATGTAGCTAATTTAGGATTTTTTTTTATTTAACCTATCTTTCTAATGAGCTTGTTCAGAGACATTATTACACACATCTGCAGCAGATGGGACTTGAACCCAAGGTCTCCCAGTTTGATGGTAGGGACACTACCACTGCACCACAAGAGGACCCATAGGATACCAGAGACAACAAGGTGTAGAGCTGGATGAACACAGCAGGCC
>NW_025978095.1:0-4753 GCF_021869965.1 Rhincodon typus | reverse complement strand
GATTTTCCAGCATCTGCAGTTCCTACTATCTCTCCCATAGGGATACCAGTTTCCTTCCCTAATGAACATAAGTAAATCAGATGAGTTTTCCTGACAATCAGTTCATCGTCATCATTAGACTCCTAATTCCAGATTTTAAATGAATTTAAATTCCACCGTCTGCCGTAGCAGCATTTGAACCCAGGTCCCCAGAATGTAACTTGGGTCTCTGGATTAACAGTTCAGTGTTAATAGCACTAGGCCACTGCCTGACCTTAAAAAAACAATCAGGGGAGAGCGTGAATGCAGTCCCCCAATACCACAAATTTTGCTGTCGAGTATCCTGCATTTGGGGTCATCACAGCTCTTAGCATACCCAAAGTGCAATGGGATATCTCTGTCCTGGGAGAACCACCTTCATAATCATGGTCTCTCCCTTGTCAGGTAGTTATAGGATAATATAATGTGAGAGAATTTATTTTAGAATAATGGAACTAAAATTCTTTGTTCAGAGTTTAGTCATTAACCTAATCATCTTTGAAGTTTATAGTTGGGTACCATAAAGTTGAGAGGATCAGAATTTCAGAATTGGTAAGACACAGAAAGAGGCCATTCAGCATCATTTCTGTACCGTAGCCCTGCATGTTGTTTCTTCCTGAAAGAACTCTAATTGAATCTTGTAGGCAGCGCCTTCTGATGCTATTGAGGGTCAGTGGTGGAGGGAATGGTTGCTTGTGGATGTGCCAATCAAGTGGGCTGCTTTGTCCAGGATGGTGTCAAGCTTCTGAGGATGCACCTAAGTATATGGGGAGTATTCCATCACAGTCATGACTTGTGCCTTATACGTGGTGAACAGACTCTGGGTAGTCGGAATAAAAACCAAAAGAACTGCAGATGCTGTAAATCAGGAACAGAAACAGAAGTTGCTGGAAAAGCTCAGCAGGTCTGGCATTATCTGTGAAGAAAAAAAATCTGAGCTAACACTTTGGGTCCAGTGACCTTTCCTCAGTAGGTTCTAAGGAAGGGTTACCGGACCCAAAACATTAACTCTGATTTTTTTCTTCACAGATGCTGACAGTCCTACTGAGATTTTCCAGCAACGACTGTTTTTGTTCCTGGGTAGTCAGAAGATGAGTTATCTACTGCAGGATTCCTGGTTTCTGACTTGCTCTTGTAGCCACTGTATTTATATGGCTAGCCCAGTTCAGTTTCTGGTCAATGGTAACCCCAGGATGTTGATAGTGGAGAATTCAGTGATAGTAATGCCATTGAATATCAAGAGATGCTGGTTAGATTTTATCTTGTTGGAGATGGTCACTGCTGGTCATTTTAGTGACTTGAATATTACTTGCCACTTTTCAACCCAAGACTGGATATCATGCAGGTCTTGTTGCATGGACATGGGCTGCTTCAGTATCCGAGGAGTCGTGAAAGGTATTGAATAACCCACTTCTGGGAAAGACAGCAAGATTTAACAAGTCACTGCTTTCACTCACTTGGGGCTATCTAAAGCCCAAATGAGAAGTGTTTTTCATTTACCTATTATTGGATTTTATTAACATTAATAGTTTCAGTAAAGTCTGTAAGTAATGTTAAGCATTCTTGATAAATCCCACTTTCCACCAGTTTTTACAACTATTCTACACATCCATTTGCCCTGAATTTGTATTCCTTAAGGGTATAGATGGGTGGGCAACTCTACTATATATCTTTTTCATTTATTGACTTGGTCTCAGTGCTCAAGCTAACACGTCATCATTTATCTGTCCAATGTTACAAGTTCGTCTAAATCTGCTGTAGTGAGTCAGATATTGTTTGTCTTTCAGACTAACAGTTAACTATTTGTAGAGGATGGTGACATTAGTAAAAGGGAAGAAGTTCATGTCTGATGCTATCCAGCAGATCTTTGATGACAATAAGCAACAGAGTGGGGCTATGAAGTGAAGTATGTTTCCCTAAGGAACTGCTTCATAGATATTACAGCCAGTAGCCCATTGCCTATATATCAAAGCCCAATCCTTGTGCTTTCTGAGGAGGGTGCACATTTAGCTCGACAGCTCCTGGATATAACAAAAGAGACCAGTTCTCAAATGTACCTTGTCAACGGCTTGATTTATACAACTATACTTTCTATGACCTGAAAAACGAAAAGCTGCCTCCAAAAAAATTGTATGAAAATGCACATATGGAACTAAAATTCATTCAGTAATTGGTAAAAAATAGTGGGGTACATGCGTCCACATTGCAAATTACTCCTCTCAACATTCAAATTTGTAAACTAGCCATGATAAAGTCAAAAACATGTTCCTATTTTAATAAAACAGCTTAATGGGTTTTACATTAACATCTTGATAAATAAATTGAACGATCTATTGCAATAAAGCATTTGATTTGCAATGTGTCAATTTTAACATTTTCATCCTTGATTACAAATTCCATCATACTCTCATCTCTCATTATCTGAGCCAACCATATTACTCTCTGATGTCTCTGCACTCCTTCAGTTTGTGCATTTTCATATCCCCACTTTTAATTTCTCCATCACTGGTAACCAGCCCTTCAAATGCAATGGTCAAATGCCCAGTATTTTTTTCCTCTTCTGTTCTTATGAGAAGCTTCTCAGAATCTAACTGTTTGACCAGGCCACAGGCCAAAAACTCCTAATCTGGGTCAGTATTAAATTGTTACCTGATAATACTCTTTGCCATATAGCAATAAAATTCATCAATGTGGCATTGAAAGTTTCAAATAGATTCATTTCTGCTCAAACAAAGAACTTTGTGAAAAACAAATAGCTATTACTACATGGTGTTTGATTGTGTTGGAGCACTGCATAGTTCCTTAACTGCCACATCATGTCCCAAACCAAAAGTTACAATAGGTAAAATGCAGAACTGTACTCAATGGAGAGGCAGACTGCTCAATCTTCCAACCAAAAAGTCAGTCAGAAACCGACTAAACGAAAGCACGACCACCCCACAATCATATTACTTTGTGCTTGGTGTTAAAAGGTGTTCATGCAATTCCCGGTAGCTCTTGCAGTCCTAGCTGTACTACAGCTCGGTAGTGGCCATTGCCAGGACTGCAGGCAGATCCATGAGGAAGGCATCCCATGGATTCTTGATGAAAGCAAGCCAGTGTGGAGGGGGTGGAATTTATCAGGGAGGGATTAGGAGATGTGAGGTTGAATTTTACAGTGCAGCTAAGGAGGTAGGAGGGGTTTTATTAGGTTCTGTACATTGTCACTGATGAGCGAGGAGCACTTCTTGATGATATTATCCCCATTTCACCGTTCAAAAACACTTATTAAAGAAGACTACAGACTCCCAGTTGGCTGCCCACAACAATCACGTTATGAAATGTGCAGTGTAATTCCAGGGTCAATTAAGCATTTATCAAGCTTAATTGACTCTGGATTATTTAGTTACATATGGCGAGCATGTGATCCAACTGTATTGTGGGGGTGAGCTTGGGGATGGTGGGATAGTCACTAAACCTATTTTATCTCCAGTGTGGGTATATAATATCGAACACTTGTTTTCAGCAACAACAAATGAGCTGAATTGTAATTTGTTGCAGAAAGGAAACTATTTGTCCCCTCTAATGTTCTGCCTTTTCCTTTTTCCAACAACACTGCACTCTTCCGATACTTTGTGTAATGGTTATTTTCTTTTCAACACCCAGTATTTTGAGACTATTTGACTGCAGAGGACATTGCAATAGGTACAAGAGCCACTGGGGGAAAAAAAGAGATACTTTCATTTATATAGCAACTTTCAGGAGCACAAACACTCTAAAGTATTTTCATCAGTTAGGTAGTTTTGAACTGTAGTCATTTTTGTAGTTTAGAAAATGCATCATGCATAGCAAGCTCCCATAAATCATAATGTGATAATAATCAGGCAATCCATACTTTTGATATTGAGTGAGGGATAAGTATTGGCCAGGACACCAGGGAGAATTTCCCCACTCTTCTTCAAAATAGTGTTGTGTCATATTTTGCTTCCACCAATGAGAGCAGGCAGCATGTTAGTTTAGCATCTACTGTCACTGCTGCACTCTATGTAAACCTAGGCTAATCCAATGCCCTGCTGCCAACGTTCTCACTTGCATTAAGTCCTCTTCACTTATTACTTCTCCTTGGCTGACATGGTGTTCAATTTTAGAATTCTCGTCCTTACTTTAAGATGTTTTTCATTTCCTCACCCTTTTCTAATTCTCTAATCCCTTTCCAGCCTGACAACCTACCAAGTTCCTTGTTTTCCTCCAATTCTGGTCTTTTACACATCCCAGATCTTAATTGATCTACCATTTGCTGACATGCCTTTCACAACCTTGACACTAAACATGCTACATCTCTCCTTAAATCCTGTACTGCTGTAAAAAAGACTTCTTAAAACCTACATCTTTGACTAAGCTTTTATTTACCTGTCCTAACTTCTCCTTTTATAGTTTTGTTATTTACCCCTGTGAAGAACATTCACTAAGTTAGCAGTGTTATATAAATGCAAATTGCAGTTAACAACATGGTTAGAGTAAAGGGTTAACTGCACCTTTACTCAAAACATAGCATGTGTCAAAGGGCTATGCCATTGCAATATCAGATCACATGGATCTGGACAAAAAAAACAAAGAACTGCAGAGATAGTAGGAACTGCAGATGCTGGTGAATCCGAGACAACATGGTGCAGGGCTGGATGAACACAGCAGGCCAAGCAGCATCACAGGAGCAGAGAGGCTGACGTTTCGGGCCTAGACCCTTCACCAGAAAAGC
>NW_025978094.1:0-6656 GCF_021869965.1 Rhincodon typus | reverse complement strand
ACCACTCTCTGAGTAAAGAACCTACCTCTGACGTCTCCCCTATATCTACCTCCACTCACTTTAAAACTATGTCCCCTCGTAATAGCTACCTCCACCCTCGGAAAAAATCTCTGGCTGTCCACTCTATCTATACCTCTGATCATTTTGTACACCTCTATCAAGTCACCTCTCATCCTTCGTTGTTCTGAAGAGAAAAGCCATAGCTCTCTCAACCTTTCCTCGTAAGACCTCCCCTTCATTCCAGGCAACATCCTGGTAAATCTCCTTTGCACCTTTTCCAACGCTTCCACATCTTTCCTGTAATGAGGCGACCAGAACTGGACACAATACTCCAGATGTGGCCGAACCAGGGTTTTGTATAGCTGGAGCATAACTTCACAGCTCTTGAACTCAATCCCTCTATTAATGAAAGCTAACACACCATACGCCTTCTTAACAACTCTATCCACCTGGGACATGAACCCCAAGATCCCTCTGCTCCTCCACACTGCCAAGAATCTTTCCGTTAACCCAGTATTCTGCTTTCAAGTTTGTCCTTCCAAAATGAATCACCTCACACTTTTCAGGGTTAACCTCCATCTGCCACTTCTCAGCCCAGCTCTGTATCCTATCAATGTCCCTTTGTAACCTAGAACAGCCCTCCGCACTGTCCACAACGTGACCCACCTTCGTAAGGTATGGTAAGGTATTATTTGCCTGGATAGCACTCAAAACAATACTTTTCACTGTATCTTGGTACATGTGACAATAATAAATCAAATCAAATCAAATCAACTTAAAATGTCACCAACGGGTGCAGAAGATAATCAAGTAGACTAATGGAAATCTGGCTTTTATAACCAGAGGACTGGAGTATTGGGATGCACACGTTATGCTGCAGTTATACAAAACCCTGGTTAGGCCCCACTTACAGTACTGTGGACAGATCTGGGCACCACACCCTAGGAAGGATATATTGGCCTCAGAGGGAGTACAATGTAGGTTAGCAAGAATGATACCTAGACTTCAGGGGTTAAGTTATGATGAGCGATTATACATATTAGGCCTATTTTCTCTAGAATTTAGAAGGTTAAGGGGTGATTGGATTGAAGTTTTCAAGGTATTAACTGGAAATGACAGGGAGGCTAAAAATAAACTATTTCCATTGGTTAGAGATTCTAGACGAGAGGGCATTGTGTAAAAATTAGGGCCGGACTATTCAGGAGAAATGTTAAGAAGCACTTCTGCACACAAAGGGAGGTAGAAGTTTGGAACTCTTGCCCACAAAGGGCTATTGATGCTGGATCAGTTGCTAGTTTTAAATCTGACATAGATAAATTTTTGTTAAGCCAAGATATTAAGGGAAGTGGGCCAAATGCAGGTGTATGGAGTTAGGCCACAAATCAGCCATGATCTCAATGAATGGCAGATCAGGTTTGAAGGGCAGAGTGGCCTGTTTGTGTCCCTAAGGATTGGTTCAGTTTATATTCACTGGAGTTTAGAAGAAAGGGGGAATCTCATAGAAACCTATAAAATTTTAATGGGACTAGACAGGCTAAACACAGGAAGGATATTGCTGATGACCAGGGAGGCCAGAACCAGGGGGTCACAGTCTAAGGATCCAGAGTAGGCTATTTAGGACGGAGATAAGGAGAAATGTCTTCACCCCGAGCGTGGAGAGCCTGTGAATTTCCTGTCACGGAAAGTGATTGAGATCAAGACATTGTCTGTTTTCTAGAAAGGGTTAGATACAGTTCTTAAGGGTAAAGGGATCAAAGGGAATGGGGAGAAAGTGGGAACAAGGCACTGAGTTGGAGGATCAGCCATGATCATATTGAATGGTGGAGCAGGCTCGAAGAGCTGAACAGCCTACTCCTGTTTTTAAATTTCCTCCTTGTAGAGCATCATGGTATATTCCCTAAGACTGCCCAGAAGAGCGTTTCTGAAGAATTTGATGGATATAGAGACGCTGACCAGTTCTTTCAGCATTTCAGCAAAGTTAGTTTTGATAAAATGATATTCGCTGACTTTGCATTGACACCTGTTGGCAAGTTGGGCAATTATTTCATCAGCTGTTGTCAGGATGACCTGAATCCCAGCATGCATTTCCTTAAATGGACTCCAACTTTAAACTGATCCTTGAAAATCTAAAAACAATTGTCAGGATCTTTCAGGTCATTGTCAGGATACTTGAGAATTTTATTCCTCTTAACCCTTTTGTGCCTAAAGTGAGAGGAAATTTGATGCCAGTTGTCATTTCCTGGCTATTCGCTGATCCATATTGTAACAACTGAGTTCTTTCTCATTGAATAATTTTAGTTCTGATGGAATGTCAATGGTATGCCAATCCATGATTATCAGTTTGCTTTATAAAATGCCAGTGTGAGAATTATAGAGCAATGCTGTGGTTTTCTTTGTTAAACAAAAACTAAAGAACTATGGATACTGGAAATTTGAAGCAAAAACAGAAATCATTGGAAAAACTCAGCAGATCTGGCAGCATCTGTGGAGAGAAAGCAGAGTTAACATTTCAGGCCCAGTGACCCTTCTTCAGAACTGATTATAGCTTGGTAAATGTTGGTATATATGCTAGAGAAGGGGTGATAAGTAAACGATAGGTAGAGATGGAGACCTGAGAGAGAGAGGCAGGCGTAGGAATGGGTAAAGGCCAGCCTGGGAGAATGAATAGCTGACAATGGGATGTTTGAAGCAGCAGCCCATGTGATGACAGGGCCTAGTGTGTGGGGTTTGGGGTAAGGACATGGGAGAAGTTCCTTATGTTGCTATTTATTTTGTTGTATGTTGCAATCATTTTAAAATTGTTCACAGAAGTAGGTGACATTTATATCAAAAAGGCAATAATGACATTACATGGGCTTTACTTTTGGATCAGTTTGGGAAAAGCAGAATTGACTGATGTCTATACACAGGAAAGGCCTCTTTAGTATTTTTAAGCTGTATTCCGAGTGCCCCATCACTTTTTTTTATACTTACTTGTGGGATGTGGGTGTCACTGGCTGTGTCCAGCATTTATTGCCGGTCCCTAGTTGCCCCCTTGAGAAGTTGGGGGTGAGCTGCCTTCTTGAACCGCTGCAGTTCACCTGCTGTGGGTTGACCCACAATGCCCTTATGGAGAGAATTCCAGGATTTTGACCCGGCGACTGTGAAGGAACGGTGATATATTTCCAAATCAGGATGGTGAGTGGCTTCGGAGGGAAATTGAAGGCGATGGTGTTCTAGTATATCTGCTGCCCTTGTCCTTCCAGATGGAAATGTCATGGGTCCAAAGATGTGCAGGTTAGGGTGGATTGGCCATGCTAAATTGCCTGTGATGTTCAGGGATGTGTAGATTGGGTAAGTTACAGGGGGATGGGTCTGGGTGGGATGCTCTGGGCTGAGGGGCCTGATTCCACACTGTAGGGATTTTATGATTCTACATTTGGAAGGTGCTATCTGATGATCTTTAGTGAATTTGAGTGTCAGTGGTCGAGAGGACTTGAATATAAAAGCAGGGATGTACTTCTGAGACTCTATAAGGCTCTGCTCAGGTTACGTTTGGAATATTGTGTGCAGTTTTGGGCCCCATATCTCAGGAAGGATGTACTGGCCCTGGAGCGGGTTCAGAGGAGGTTCACGAGAATGGTTCCAGGAATGAAAAGCTGAACATATGAGGAATGTTTGAGGACTCTGGGACTATACTCATTGGAGATTAGATGGATGAGGGGGGATCTAATTGAAACTTACAGAACACTGAATGGCCTGCACAGAGTGGATGTTGGGAAGATGATTCCATTGGTAGGAGAGACTAGGACCTGAGGGCACAGCCTTAGAGTAAAGGGAAGACCTTTTAGAACGGAGATAAGGAGAAACCTCTTCAGCCAGAGATCAAACAAAGAACAAAGAAAATTACAGCACAGGAACAGGCTCTTCGGCCCTCCTAGCCTGCGCCGATCCAGATCCTCCATCTAAACCTGTCGCCTATTTTCCAAGGATCTGTGTCCCTCTGCTCCCTGCCCATTCATGTATCTGTCTAGATACATCTTAAATGACATTATCGTGCCCGCCTCTACCACCTCCACTGGCAACGCGTTCCAGGCACCCACCACCCTCTGTGTAAAGAACTTTCCACGCATATCTCCCTTAAACTTTTCCCCTCTCACCTTGAAATCGTGACCCCGAGTAATTGAGTCCCCCACTCTGGGGAAAAAGCTTCTTGCTATCCACCCTGTCTATACCTCTCATGGTTTTGTAGACCTCAATCAGGTCCCCCCTCAAACTCCGTCTTTCTAATGTAAATAATCCTAATCTACTCAACCTCTCTTCATAGCTAGCGCCTTCCATACCAGGCAACATCCTGGTGAACCTCCTCTGCACCGTCTCCAAAGCATCCACATCCTTTTGGTAATGTGGCGACCAGAACTGTACGCAGTATTCCAAATGTGGTTGAACCAAAGTCCTATACAACTGTAACATGACCTGCCAACTCTTGCACTCAATACTCCGTCCGATGAATGAAAGCATGCCGTATGCCTTCTTGACCACTCTATTGACCTGCGTTGCCACCTTCAGGGTACAATGGACCTGAACACCCAGATCTCTCTGTGCATCAATTTTCCCCAGGGCTTTTCCATTTACCGTATAGTTCGCTCTGAATTGGATCTTCCAAAATGCATCACCTCGCATTTGCCTGGATTGAACTCCATCTGCCATTTCTCCGCCCAACTCTCCAATCTATCTATATTCTGCTGCATTCGCCAACAGTCCCCTTCACTATCTGCTACTCCACCAATCTTAGTGTCATCTGCAAACTTGCTAATCAGACCATCTATACTTTCCTCCAGATCATTTATGTATATCATTATGTGTACTTTGGAGAGTGGTGAATCTATGGAATTCACTGCTACAGAAGGCTGTGGAGGCTGGGTCATTGAGTACTTTTAAGACTGAGATAGATAGGTTCTTGATTATCAAGGGGATCAAGGGTTACAGGGAGAAAGCAGGAGAATGGGGTTGAGAAACTTATCAGCCATGATTGAATGGTGGAGCAGACTTGATTCCAGAACGGCCTAACTTCTGCTCCTATGTCTTATGGTCTTATGGTCTTATCTCTTATGGAGTGGATGCTTGTGGATGTTGTGCAAATCAAGCGGCTGCTTTGTCCTGGATGGTGTCAAGCTTCTTGAGTTTTGTTAGGGCTGCACTCATCCAGGCAAGTGGGGAGTATTCCATCACACTCCTGACTTGTGCCTTGGAGATGGTGGACAGGCTTTTGGGAGTCAGGAGGTGAGTTACTCACCACAGTATTCCTAGCTTCTGACCTGCTCTTGTTTATATGGCTTTATAATTGAACTAGTCCAGTTGAGTTTCTGGTCAATGGTAACTCCCAGGATGTTGATAGTGGGGGATTCAGTGATAGTAACACCATTGAATGCCAAGGGGCAGTAGTTAGATTGTCTCTTATTGGTGATGGTCATTGCCTGGCATTTGTGTGGCACGAATGTCACTTGCCTCTTGTCAGCCCAAGCCTGGATATTGTCCAGATCTTGTTGCATTTGAACATGGACTGCTTCAGTATCTGAGGAGTTGCGAATGGTGCTGAACATTGTGTAATCATCGGCAAACATTCTCACTTCTGATCTTATGATGGAAGGAAGGTCATTGATGAAGCAGCTGAAGATAGTTGGGCCTAGGACACTACCCTGAGGAACTCCTGGAGCTGAGATGATTGACCTCCAACAACCCCAATTATCTTCCTATGTGTCAGGTATGACTCCAACCACCGGAGAGCTTCCCCCATGATACCCACTGATTCCAGTTTTGCTAGGGCTCATTGATGCCACACGTGGTTGAATGCAGCCTTGATGTCAAGGGCTGTCACTCTCACCTCACCCTCTGGAATTCAGCTCTTTTGTCCACGTTTGAACCAAGGCTGTAATGAGGTCAGGAGCTGAGTGGCCCTGGCGGAACCCAAACTGGGCGTCACTGAGCAGGCGCTGAGGGACCGCCGCACTGTCGGAGGGTCAGTGCTGAGGGAGCGCCGCGCTGTCGGAGGGTTAGTGCTGAGGGAGCGCCGCGCTGTCGGAGGATCAGTGCTGATGGAGCATTGCAATGTAACGGAGGAAGAGGTGGGAGATAGGGCCAGTGTAGCTGCGGAAGAGGGATTGTTCCACGTATCCTACAAAGAGGCAGGCATAGCTTGGGCCCATACAGGTACCCATGGACCTCTTCCTCCGTTACATCGATGATTGATTGTATCGGCGCAGCCTCGTGTTCCCACGAGGAGCTTGAATAGTTCATCCACTTCACCAACACCTTCCACCCCAACCTTAAGTTCACCTGGACCATCTCTGATACCTCTCTCTCCTTCCTGGACCTCTCTGTCTCCATCTCTGGCATCCACCTGGAAACTGATATCCATTTCAAGTCCACCGACTCCCACAACTAACTAGAATACACCTCCTCTCACCCACCTTCCTGCAAAAAGGCCATCCCCTATTCCCAATTCCTTCACCTCCGCTGCATCTGTTCCCGAGATGAGGCATTCCACTCCCAGACATCCCAGTTGTCCTCGTTTTTCAAGGACCGCAACTTCCCCTCCACAGTGGTCGAAAATGCCCTCCACAGTGTCTTTTGCATTTCCTGCAACTCATCCCTCACACCCCCTCCCCACAATAACA
>NW_025978093.1:0-6657 GCF_021869965.1 Rhincodon typus | reverse complement strand
ACTACCTCCCATTCCACATACCATATAAGCAGGGCTTACACTTACACCTCGGTGGTCGAGAACGCCCTCAACCGTGTCTCCCACATCTCCCGCACCTCATCCCTCACACCCCGTCCACGCAATAAGAACCAAAAAAGAATCCCCCTCGTCCTCACGTACCACCCCACCAACCTCCGGATCCAACGCATCATCCTCCGACACTTCCGCCATCTGCAATCCGACCCCACCACCAAAGACATCTTTCCCTCCCCACCCTTATCTGCTTTCCGGAGGGACAACTCTCTCCGTGACTCCCTTGTCCGCTCCACACTCCCCTCCAGCTCCACCACACCCGGCACTTTTCCCTGCAACCGCAGGAAGTGCTACACCTGCCCCCATACCTCCTCCCTCACCCCCATCCCAGGCCCCAAGAAGACTTTCCACATCAAGCAGATGTTCACCTGCACATCTGCCAATGTGGTATACTGCATCCGCTGTACCCGGTGTGGCTTCCTCCACATCGGGGAAACCAAGCGGAGGCTCGGGGACCGCTTTGCAGAACACCTACGCTCGGTTCGCAATAAACAACTGCACCTCCCAGTCGCGAACCATTTCAACTCCCCCTCCCATTCCTCAGACGACATGTCCATCCTGGGCCTCCTGCAGTGCCACAACGATGCCACCCGAAGGTTGCAGGAACAGCAACTCATATTCCACTTGGGAACCCTGCAGCCCAATGGTATCAATGTGGATTTCACAAGTTTCAAAATCTCCCCTCCCCCTACCGCATCCCAAAACCAGTCCAGCTCGTCCCTGCCTCCCTAACCTGTTCTTCCTCCCACCTATCCCCTCCTCCCACCTCAAGCCGCACCTCCATCTCCTACCGACCAACCTCATCCCGCCCCCTTGACCTGTCCGTCCTCCCTGGACTGACCTATCCCCTTCCTAACTCCCTACCTACACTCACCTTTCCTGGCTCCATCCCCGCCTCTTCGACCTGTTTGTTTCCTCTCCACCTATCCTCTCCTCTATCCCTCTTCTATCCGCCTCCCACTCTCTCCCTATTTATTTCAAAACCCCCTTCCCCTCCCCCTTTTCTGATGAAGGGTCTAGGCCCGAAACGTCAGCCTCTCTGCTCCTATGATGCTGCTTGGCCTGCTGTGTTCATCCAGCCCTGCACCTTGTTGTCTCTCATCCTCATATGGTAGAGGGTGGGAGAGATTAAATGACAACTATCTCAAAGAATAAAAGGCAAAGGAGGTGGCCATGGTTATAATAAAGAAACAAAAAGTATTCGTCCAGAGTGAGTGGAAATAAGGAACAGCTCTCCCCGAAAGCAAAGATTTGAAAAAGATTAAGATCTGCTTGTGGAGATTAAAAAAAGTATAATTGGATGACAGGGTTCATGGTCTGAAATTGTTGAACTCAATGCTGGGTCAAGAAAGGTGTAAGGTGCATAATTGGAAGATGAGTTGCTATTCCTTGAGCTTTCATGCAGCACCACAAAGGGATGCAGGCAGATATAGGACTGTGAGAGCAAGGTGGTGAATTAAAATGGTGAGCAACCAGAAGCTCAAGGCTCTGCTTGTGGCTAAGCAGAGGTTTCAAAAAAGTTGATCACCCAATTTGTTCTTTATCTCCCAGTGAGGTGACTGCATTGTGAACAGTAAATACAGTAGACTAAATGAAAAACATATTCAGTGTGAATGTACACTGTGTACTCAGCGCATTGTATACAATTGTGGGCATCACATTATAGGAAAGATATGAATGCAATAGAAAGAGTGCAGAAGCAATTTGCAAGAACATTTCCAGGAATGAGAAACTTCAGTGAAGAGGATAGATTGCGCAAGTCAGGACTGTTCTCCTTAGAGAGAAGAACACTGAAAGGAGATGTGATAGAGATTTTCAAAATCCTGAGCAGGCTGGATAAAGATAGGGAGAAGCTGTTCCTGCTCATAAAAGGAAGAAGGATGAGATGGCATAGATTGAAAGTGATATGCAAACAAAGCAAGGGTGATGTGAGGAAAAACCTTTTCGCACAGCAAGTAGTTAGGGTATGGAATGGACTGCTTGGAAGTGTGTTGGAGGCAGATTCAATTGAACAATTGAACAATTATTTAGATAAAAATGGTATGTAGGGATATGGGGAAAAGGGAGGAGATTGACACTAGCTAATAGAACTGGTGCAGGCATGATGGACGAAATGGCCTCATTCTGCACCATAACAATAATGTTGCGTGAAATATAATTAAATAATTAATGCAACAAAGGATGCGGGCAATTGTTGGTGAGAAAAATTGGAGGGAAAAAGATAGGTATCACACCTCCTGCAATTGCAGGGAAAGATGCCATAGGAAGGAGACAAGGTTTTGGCAGTGATTGAGAAGCAGAGTAGGAACATTCCTCATTGAATATTGTCAGGGGAAGGTGAACAGTGCTCCATGAGAGCACCACACTACAACTGGCAGAAAATGATCCATTGAATAAGTTGGGGGGGTGGTGTTAACGGTATGCAAAGGGAAGTTCAAGTGATTCTTGAGGTTCAGGGAGTGAGGGCAGAAGTACTATACACACATTATTGTTATGGTGCAGAGGGGAATCTTCAATCTAGAAAAATCAAAGATATATCAGAAGTGCCGTTGAAGAAATTTGCATCGTTGATTTCACTGGATAGGTAGAACTGGGAGAATCCTTACGGGAGGCAGGCTGTGAGGGAGTGTAATTGAGGTAGCTGTGAGAGTCAATGGGTTTAAAAATATTAGGAGACAGCATTTCTCTAGAAATTGAGACAGAGAATTCAAGGAAGGGAAGGAAGTGTCAGATTATCTGAAAGTGCGAGAAGAGTCATAATTGGAATCAAAAGTGAACTTATTCACTTCCAGACAAGAACATGGAATGATTTACCAGAAAAAAAGTCAGTTTAAGGGCCACTCTGTTTTTATCAATAGGGGAAGTGAAATCCATTGTTACTATACCGGGCTACACTAATTAAAGGTTTCAGTCATACAATTTACAAAATCATCACGACTGATGATTAGCGCTTGTGTATCAGTGGAGTCAGAAGACATTACAACCTTCTGGGAAAAATGAAGAAAACTTGAGTGGGTCTTGGAGTTTGTGCTTCATGTCAGCATCCTTCCCATTGTTAAAACAAAAGGAATCTTTGAGATAGAATTGTTATTCAGATCACAATGATGGCTTACCAATCAGGAGGCAAAATATAATCTACTATCTGCTTGTAACAGAGTCATAGACCCAATAAATGGGACCGACAAACAAGTAGCATAAATAGCGTGAGAGCAGTAATTTTGCAGCTGTCAATGCAATAATAACCAGTGACAGTTAAATGAAAGGAATAATCGTTTGTCACTGCTGAGCTGCACAGCCCTCAGTGCAATGAACACACTGTGTCCTAAATCTCTCTGAAAAGTTGGCTGGCAGAGTTTGACCTCAGGGAATTTGCAGTTGGCCCAGGATCACAGGCAGAACCAGGTGGTTGAGATCAAGATTGATCAAAACTCTGAACAAGTTTCATACTGGACTCGAAACATTAACTCTGTTTCTCTCTCCACAGACGATGCCAGACCTGCTGAGTTTCTCCAGTATTCTCTGTTCTAACTATCTCCCCATGGTCTGGGTCACTTCATGTGTCTGGAAATCCTGTGCTTGTTTCTCCTGGCTATTGAGCAAAAGAGTTGCCTGCCTTTAAGTGACTGGTGCGACCCTCTGCCCCTGAAGTCCCCAATCCTCTGAAAGCCCCATTGGTGACTGTGCCACTGTTTAGTTTGTAGCTCGGTGAAAAAAGGCTGCTGCACAGTCATACTTAGTAAAGAAACATAATGGCATATTGCATGTTGGATTTAAGCACTGACAGTCTAATAACAAAATTTGCAGATGACAAGAAGTAGCATGACTCACAATTACTGGAAGATATTGGGCAGATAAATGTTAGGTAAAGTTTAATGCAGAGAAATGTGAGACAATATATCTTGGGAAGATGAGATAAAATGTATCCACGAAATGAATCAAGATGCGAAGAAACTTGAGAATTTCAAGATAAAGAACTTAAACAGTGAAGGCATTCATGAAGCTATAAAGAAGCAAACAGTCTTTATAAGTAGCAGTCTTGGGAATAAAGTACAATAGCAGAGAGATTATGATAAACCTATTTGAATCATTAGTTTGGCAGCAATTAGAATAATGTGTACCATTTTGTATGTCTTCCTTTTGAAAAATCTTAATGCCATGGCATATTTAATGTAAAAGAAAGTCACAATTAAAGCATAAAGAAAATGGGGGAGATTTGAACACAGAGAGAATTACGGGAGCAATTATTTGAATTGAGGTTTGTTAGGAGAAAAAATGCTGCAAAGGTGAGGAAGCAAAATCAATTTTTTTTCTAAATTCTGAAATATGAAGCACTTATTTACCGTAGAGATTTGTTGACAATGACCAAGCAGGCAGTACTGATTACGCATGAACTTGATTTCAGTGTACTTTATCTTGGCAATTGAAAAATATCGCAATCACAAATTTCTGTTTAATCACCAAACAATGCCCTTCAATTAGTGTTTTAGAAATGTCAGATAATGTCAAATTAATGTCACTGCACCTCTCCCCAGAGACAATCAAAAACTTGCACAATGTAATGTTGATGGATCAGAATCCTGAAGTCCCGTGCATATTTTTAACATTGTCATGATCCCAGCTAATGTTACTACTGGTCAAGTCAGATTCCAGACTAAAACATGATAGATGATATTTTATTCTGTACTGTTTAGTCTTTACCAAAGTGGTCTCTCACTGAAACATAAACATGCAATGCTGCAGATTTTGCTTTAACAAACAAATGAAAAAATATGAATATAAAACATAATAAACCAAACTATCTACTTATAACATGAATTGATGGATTTATAAGCATACATGTTAAGGAAGTTACGCTTTAATCTATTAATTCCAAATACTCTCCAATAAATTGGAAAGAAAAACAACAGCATCTGTATAGGACCCAAAAACACACCTTGTATAACACCCAAAAATGCATTATGTATGGTACTCACACCACAGTCCTTGTCTTCAATAAGTTTAAGTCACTTATGTCTTTAATTTATAGACTGGAACTGCAGATAGCTTCTTCCTGGAGTTATTACACATCTGAGCTTAAATATATAAGTTTCAGTGGCCACCAGGCTTTATCCCAATACTTACAGACTGGAAATAACACTAACTCTACTCCAAGGTAACCTAGTTTCATAAACACTTCCCTCGTCAGGAACACTGGTCTGTACAAACATCTTCATCAAAGGACTTCACAGGACTGCTCAAAACCCAAATTAAAACAGAGGAAAATATCTCTCTAAGCAATAGATGTTTCTGTTAACACTTTAAGAACTTCTCCTGACCTTCTGAACTGGAGATTGTTTATCTTGTTCAGCAGTAAAACCCTATTAATATACATGAACCCCATCAATTTCAAAGCTAGGCTGCAAAAACTGTTTTAAGTAAATCACCATAATTACAGAAATACTCAAGTTAATTATTAATTTCAGACACAGAGAAAACCCACATGTTACCAACTCAGAAGTAAAAAACCAAAATCTACAATAAATTATATTTGTCCTTTGTCTGTCCAACTGTTATTCTCCCACTCTCTGTGCTTCATCTCCAAAGATCATTATTACTGAAAGCATCACTCTGCCAGTTGTTACCATTACACTGTCCACCATTTAAAACCCTCATGTTTAAATCAGTCAGTTGTTGAAATCAGCTGCAATTCTGGCTTGGGTGATATCTTTTTAACTACATGATCTCGGCAGCATGAAATACAGTTCATCTGAAAGCAGATTGCTTCTCAGGACTGCACTGACGTATCAGTCGGATTATCTTTAAATGGATGGGATGTCATGAGTGGCTCAGTGGTTAGCACTGCTGCCTCACAGCACTACAGAACCTTGTTTAATTCCAGCCTCCACAGTCTGTGTGGAGTTTGCATATTCTCCTGGTGTCTATGTGGGTTTCCTCTTGGTGTTCCAATTCCCTCCCACAATGAATAGGTGTGCAGGTTAGGTGGAGTGGCCATGCTAAATGTGGGGTTACACATCTGGTTGGATGTGTGTGGGTCTGTATGGCAATGGTCTTTGGAGGGTTGGTGTAGACTTGATGAGTTGAACAGTCCCTGCACTGTCAGGATTCTATGGTTTGATCTGATTATGCTTTATTTGTTAGCTACAAACTTTTTGAAATGGAAAAGGTGTAATATAATTTTTAGTTGAGACCATTTGTATCATCCTGTGGGTATCTTATTACTGCGGTAATGTCCTCTGGCCACTAAAATCCAGTTTACAAAGGAAAACGAAGAAGAAAAAGGAAATCAACATCATAATGGTAAGAAGTTGGAGAAAGGATAGAGATCTAAGGAAAAAATAATGATCATCTAAATGTTTCATTCATTGACCAGTAAATTTATTCAATGTGAACCATATTGGATGGGTTTTGGCTTATCCTGGACTTAGTTGCATTTTCTGATACTGTCTGTGATGGTGGTAAATGTACCATTATGGATTTCTATACTCAGGTCTAGGAAAGGAAATTTGTCTTGATTCCCAGCTCCTAATTACTATCTGTTGACCTATTTTGGAAGGGCATTAGTATGTTCAGCTTTGCATTGGCTGT
>NW_025978092.1:0-6657 GCF_021869965.1 Rhincodon typus | reverse complement strand
CTTTTTGAGACTCAGCTCCACTTACCCGCCCGCTCACCATAAACCTTAATTCCTTTATTGTTCATAAATTTATCTATCCTTGCCTTAAAAACATTCAGCGAGGTCGCTTCAACCGCTCCACTGGGCAGGGAATTCCACAGATTCACAACCCTTTGGGTGAAGAAGTTCCTTCTGTCCTCAGTCCTATATCTGCTTCCCTTTAATTTGAGGCTACGCCCCCGAGTCCTAGTTTCACCTGCTGGTGGAAACAACCTCCCTGCCTCCACCTGATCTATTCGCCTCATAATCTTGTTTGTTTCTATAAGATCTCCCCTCATTCTTCTGAATTCCAATGAGTACAATCCCAGCCTACTCAGTCTCTCCTCATATTCCAACCCTCTCAACTCTAGAATCAACCGAGTGAATCTCCTCTGCACCCCGTCCAGTGCTCGTATATCCCTTCTCAATTAAGGAAACCAAAACTGCACACAGTACTACAGGAGCGGCCTCCCCAGGACCCTTTCCAGCTGCAGCATTGCCTCCCTGTTTTTCAACTCCATCCCTCTCACAATGACAGACAAAATTCTATTTGCCTTTTTAATTACCTGCTGCACCTGCAATACTACTTTTAGCGATTCATGCACAAGGACACCCAATTCCCTCTGCACAGCAGCATGCTGCAACTTTTTTTACCATTTAAACCAAAATTCATTTTGTTGTTACTCCTACCAAAATGGATGACCTCACATTTATCGACATTGTACTCCTTCTGTCAGACCGTTGCCACTCACTTGGACTATATATCCCTCTGCAGACTTTCAGTGTCTTCTGCACATTTTGCTCCACCGCTCATCTCAGTTTCATCTGCAAATTTTGACACACCACACTTAGTCCCCAAGTCCAAATCATCTATGTAAATTGTAAACAATTGCAGTCCCAACACTGATCCCTGAGGCACACCACTAGCCACTGACAGCCAACCAGAAAAAACACCCATTTACCCGTACTCTTTATTTTCTACGAGTCAATCATCCTCTATCCATGCCAATACATTACCTGCAATATCGTGCAACTTTATCTTATGTAGCAGCCTTTGGTGTGGCACCTTGTCAAATGCCTTCTGGAAATCCAGATACGCGACATCCACAGGTTCCCCATTGTCCACCATGCAAGTAATTTCCTCAAAGAATTCCATCAAATTACTTAAGAATGACCTACCCTTCATGAGCCCATGCTGGGTGTTCCCAATGGGACAATTTATATCCAGTTGTCTTGCTATTATCTTCCTTAATGATGGATTCAAGCATTTTCCCCACAACCGAAGTTAAGCTCACTGGCCTATAGTTACCTGCTTTTTGTCTACATCCTTTTTTACACAGTGGCGTCACATTGGCTGTTTTCCAATCTGCGGGAACCACCCCAGAGTCCAGTGAATTTTGCGAAATAATTACCAGTGCAAGCCTCTTTACTGTTGTACTGAAGGTCCTCTTTAGCAATGCACCCACAAGCGCTCCATATTACCACTTTCGCGCTCTCATTCATTCATAACTTTACTGACTACTGACGAGCAGACTATGTTTACTATTACCGCATTTCATTCATTCATAAAACTGCGATCTTGTCATACTTTTCACTATTAAAGGGAGACTAAATTAAAATGTTCCTTCCACTCCATTTCATGTCTTTTCACAGTTTTAATCTTCACGACCTTATTTTGCTAACAGTCGCCAAACCTGTGTCTACATCAGAGTCTATCCCTGAGTATGTGTTAATTTTCTAACATATTCAGAACAATACCATCATGTCAACCGAAGGTATGAAAGAGCATAATATTAATCAGCCCTCAGCAAAATTCTCCCAGGACTTGAATAGCTTGCAGTACATCAAACAATTTTTCTGCGTCAGCAGAGATGGTAGGAACTGCAGATGCTGGAGAATCTGAGATAACAAGGTGTAGAGCTGGATGAACACAGCAGGCCAAGCAGCAGAGGAGAAGGAAGGTTGACATTTCGGGCCTGGACCCTTCTTCAGAATTGGGGGAGGGGAAGGAGGTTCTGAAATAAATAGGGAATAAGGGGGAGGCGGATAGAAAATGGATAGAGGAGAAGATAGGTAGAGAGGAGACAGCCAGGTCAAAGAGGCGGGAATGGAGCCAGTAAAGGTGATTGTAACTGGGAAGTTATGGAGGAGGTAGGACAGTGCACGGAGGACAGACAGGTCAAGGGGGCGGGATGAGGTCAGTAGGTCGGAAATGGGGGTGGCGCTTGAGTTGGGAGGAGGGGATAAGTGGGAGGAAGAACAGGTTAGGGAGGCGGAGACGAGCTGGTCTGGTTTGGGGATGCGGTAGGGGGATTGGAGATTTTGAAGCTTGTGAAGTCCACATTGACACTATTAGGCTGCAGGGTTCCCCAGCGGAATATGAGTTGCTGTTCAAGCAACCTTCGGGTGGCATCGTTGTGGCACTGCAGGAGGCCCAGGATGGGCATGTCGTCTGAGGAATGTGAGGGGGAATGAAATGGTTCACGACTGGGAGGTTTAGTCGTTTCGTGTAAACCGAGGGTAGGTGTTTTGCAAAGTGGTCCCCAAGCCTCCGCTTGGTTTCCCCAATGTAGAGGCGGCCACAACGGGAACAGCGGATGCAGTATACCACATTAGCAGATGTGCAGGTGAACATCTGCTTGATGAGGAAAGTCTTCTTGGGGCCTGGGGTGGGTGTGAGGGGGGAGGTGTAGGGGCAGGTGTAGCATTTCCTGCGGTTGCAGGAAAAAGTGACGGGTGTGGTGGGGCTGGAGGGGAATGTGGAGCGGACAAGGGAGTCATGGACAGAGCGGTCCCTCCAGAAAGCAGATAAGGGTGGGGAGGGAAAAATATCTTCAGTGGTGGGGTCGGATTGCAAATGGCGGAAGTGTCGGAGGATGATGCGTTGGATCAGGAGGTTGGTGGGCTGGTACGTGAGGACGGGGGGATTCTGTTTTGATTGTTTTTGCGGGGAGGGGGTGTGAGGGGTGAGTTGCGGGAAATGTGGGAGAAATTTTCGAGGGTGTTCTCGACCACTGAGGGGAGGAAGTTGTGGTCCTTGAAAAACGAGGACATCTCAGATGTACGGGAGTGGAATTCCTCATCCTGGGAAAGATGCGGTGGAAGTGAAGGAATTGGGAATAGGGGATGGCATTTTTGCAGGAAGGTGGCTGGGAGGAGTTGTATTCTAGGTAGCTGTGGGAGTCGGTGGGCTTGAAATGGATATCAGTTTCGAGGTGGTTGCCAGACATGGAAACAGAGACGTCCAGTAAGGAGAGAGAAGTATGAGAGATGGTCCAGGTGAACTTAAGTTTGGGGTGGAAGGTGTTCGTGAAGTGGATGAACTGTTCGAGCTCCTTGTGGGAGCACGAGGCGGCGCTGATACAGTCATCAATGCAACGGAGGAATAGGTGGGGTTTAGGGCCAGTGTAGCGACGGAAGAGGGATTGTTCCATGTAACCTACAAAGAGGCAGGCATAGTTTGGGCCCATGCGGGTACCCATGGCCACCCACTTTGTCTGTTGGAAGTGGGAGGAATTGAAAGAGAAGTTGTTGAGGGTGAGGACGAGTTGGCTAAGCAGATGAGGGTGTCAGTGTAGGGGGACAGGTCGGGCCTGCGGGACAGGAAGAAGCAGAGGGCCTTTAAGGCCATCTGCATGGGGAATGCAAGTGTGTAGGGACTGGACGTCCATGGTAAAGGTGAGGTGTTGGGGACCAGGGAATTGGAAGTTCTGGAGGAGGTGGAGGGCATGGGTGGTGTCACGGACGTAGGTAGGGAGTTCCTGGACCAAGGGGGAGAAAATGGCGTCGAGATAGGTGGAGATAAGTTCGTTGGGGCAGGAGCAGGTGGAGACAATGCGTCGACCAGGGCAGTCAGGTTTGCTGGAAAAGCTCAGCAGGTCTGGCAACATCTGTGAAGGAGAAAACAGAGTTAACGTTTCAGGTCCGCGGACCCTTCCTCAGAACTTCAGTACACTGCCGACACTGAGGTGCTATCTCACTCCAACCCTCTCAGTGCTGCAATAACCCAGATTTGATCCTCTATTCGCATGGCATTCCCTCAGGACTGATCCTGTAATCGTGTGGCGCGACCTCAGTCATGACCATTAGACAACACTGCACTTCCGCATTACTGACTGTCTGACAAACAGGCACTGCCTCACATCTGACTTGCTGACTATCTCGCAGTGCTTTACTGGGGGCTCTGTTATTTAGTGTTGATTTACAGTGGGCCTTGTGTTTTAGCTTTCACTAACTGGAGGCTCTGTGCTTTTGGTTTCTTCTTGCTGTCTTCTGTTTGAGGGTTTAGGGGGATTTAGGGAGGATTTACAGGGTTTGTTTACAGGGAGCTCTGTACTTCACACTTTATTTACAGCGGGCTCTGACTTTTATGTTTTCTTTACTAAGTGTTGTCCCGGCCCCAGCCTCTGTCCCCAGCCTGTCCGAGCCCCGCCCCCATACCTCGGAACTGACCCTAACCCCGGCCCGCAGCCTGTCCCGGCTCCAGGCCCTAACCCCAGACTGTTCGGGACCCGGCCGTCGCCCCCAAGCCCCGACACGAATCCCAGTCTGTCCTGGCCTGTGAACCAAGCCCCCAACACCCACACCAACCCGAGCCTGTTGCGGCCCCAAAAATCACCAAAAACGTAGCCCCAATCCTAACCTTAAACCTGGCCCCTCACCCCAGACCCGAGCCTTCAGACCCCAGTCGAATCCCGGCCGACAACCTGTCTCAGCCCCGGCCTTGCCCGGCCCGACCCAATCCGGGGCCCCAGCCCAGACCATCACCATAAACCGAGCCTTGGCGTCAGCCCTCCGAACCCGGCCCCAAACCTAACCAAAACTTTCGCCCCAACCTGGACCCTGACTCTAACCCCGGCCCCAGACTGCCAGCCCGGCCCGGCTCGGCTCAACCCAACCCAGGGACACAGACCAGACCATCACAGTAAACTGAGCCTTAGCCTCGGCCCTACGCACCGGCCCCAGATCCCAGATTTCAGCCCCTGTCCCTGCCGTAACCCTAAACCCCGCCTCAGACCCCAGCCACCAGCCTGTCGCAGCCCCGACACTGCCGCAGCTTGTCGCCGACCCCAAACCTAACCCCAGACTGTCCCGGCCGCAGATCCAAATCCCCGACACCAACCCTAAACCCAGACTAACCCGGCCGCGGCCCCCAGTCCCCAACCCCAAACCTAACCCCAGACTGTCCCGGCCGTGGACACCGGACACTGACCCTAACCCCCAGCCCTCGGCCAGAAGCCTGTCGCGGCCTCGGCCCAGGCAATCAGCCCTGATCCTACCCCACCCTGCCCAGATGCCAGCGACCTAGACCCAGACCCAGACGCAGCCATCAGCGCCCACCAGACCAATACTCTCCCGCAGCCTATCGCAGCCCGGACCCTGACCCTAAGTCCAACCACGGCCCTGATCCTGACCCCGACCTCGACCCCGACCCCGACTCAGAACCGGTTAAGGTCCCGGGAGCCAGCCCGCAGCCCCGACCGTAAGCCCTGTCTGTCCCACACCCGAACCCCTACATAACTCGAATCCCAGCCCCAGCCTGACCCAGCCGGCATCCTTCGCCCTAATTCCAGTTTGTCCCTCTCCTGGCCCCGACTGTCCTGTGCCCCGGCCCTCGGCCATTCCACCACCACCTCCCCCCTCCCCCGCCTGAGCTTGTCCCGGTCCTGATCCCAGCCCCCAACTGCAGCCTCAACACTGACCTCAACTCTAACCCTAGCCTCAGCCGAACCCTAACCCGAGCCCCACCCTGAGCCCCATCTGACCTGTCTGAAGGTAACGACTGAGGAAGTGCCTCAATGGTCAATACTCACGCAGTGCCTCAATGCAAAGGGGTCAGAATAGACAGCCTCATTGTCAGACGGTCAGTGACAGTGCTTCACAGTAGTGTCACTGCTGAGGGACTGTCTCACTGTGAGAGGGACCAGTGGGGTGCACAGTCTCAATATAATGGGGTGAGAAATAAGGCAGTGCAACACGTTTGCAGGACCAGAACTGAGATAGTCTAATGCAGTCAGAGGGTCAGGATTCAGCGAGGGCCTCTGTGGAACGGGATCAGAACTGTGGGATGTCTCCAAGATTAGCAGGTCGGCACTGAGCTATTGAAGGACTGTCACAGCATTAATACGGAGGCAGTGCTTCTTTCGAAAGATGTCCGAATTGAAAGGACGCCACACAATCAGCGGGTCAGTACTAAGGGACTGCCTTATTGTTACTGTGTCAGTTCTGAGGCATTGTTCATTTGTGAGAAAGGGTTCGTCTTATGGGAATGACTCATTGTCAGAGTTTGTGATCTGAAGCAGTTCCTCAGTGTAATGGTGTGGGAATTGAGGGTTTGCAACACGGAGAGGGTCAGTGCTAAGGTATTGCAGCTGTATCAGAGGATCAGTGCTGAGGCATTGCCTCACGATAAAGGCATCAATAGTGAGGTAGTGCGAAACGATTACAGAGTCACTAAGACATTGCAGCACCGTGACAGTGTCAGAACTGATGGGCTGTTTCATTGTCAGAGGGGCATTACTGAGGGATTGAAGGACTGACCGAGCTTCAGTACAGAGGGAGTGCTTCATTGTCAGAGGGTAACTACTGCAGGAGTGCATTACTGTCAGACAGAGCCAGTTCCTAATTATGCAGGTGTCA
>NW_025978091.1:5195-6657 GCF_021869965.1 Rhincodon typus | reverse complement strand
AATGGGTTTATCACAACACTCTCCATTCCAGACATTTATTGAATTCAAATTCCATCATCTACTGTTGCAGGATTCGAACCCTGGTGCCCGCTACATTATCTGGGTCAATACCACTGGGCTATTGCCTCCCCGAAGAGCCACAAGAGCCCCCAAAGCAACCTGCACACTCTCCAATATCAGCTCCTCCATCACTGATCTAACTAAACTGCTCTCAAATACCAGCTCATCAATCAAGGGCTAAACGATTCCACTCTGAAATACAAGCTCCTCCATCATCACCCAACCTATCCTGTTTTCAAAATCACATCTCCTCAATCATTAATGAGCTTGTCTCTTTCTCTGATGCTAGTCCTTCAGCTCTTGCAGGCTAATTAACGGAGCTCGGAAGTGACAGCGCATACACCATATTTAAAAAAAAAACTTTACACCAATATTCACCCCTTCTTGAGATTGTAAGCGACATGTATGTTACTTATACAACAGAGAGCTCATGCAAATTTTATGAGGCTCTTTTATCAGTAATACGGATTTCCTTCTTCCAAGTAATATTTTGACTTTTAATGAGTGCAAGACTTACTTGGCTTGCAGTGTCTATGGACAGGAAGTGGCATTATTATGTACACTTGCCACAAGCTAATAGGTACGTTGAAGTGGTTATCTTTTGCCGAATGTGATAAATATCTCTCCTAAAAATCCTTCTTTTAAGTCAGGCCTGTCAAGTTTCATGCATTAAGAATGAGACTTGCACATTTGCAGGCTTTTCATGCTCTTGTGAAGAAATTCTATAATCTCCCACTGAATGACGGATGACGCAAAGATTTTTCTAAAGCTATTCAGCGCTGTGGGGAATTGGTTGAAAGTGTCCATCTTCTGCTGGTGGTACAAGTCATTCCTTTGCAGAGAATTAAGCTTTATCGAAAAGAGAAGTTATGAGAACCTTTGCCACATTAAAGCCCCAAGACTGTCCCTTCTGACAGCAATGTTGGCAAGTTGCCTTGGTTCTTGCAGACTTTGTGTCTCTTTCAGAGTTTTGACTGGGGAGAGGTGAGTGATGGCAAAATGGCAAATGTTGCGACAAGCCTGACAAAGTGTCTTTCAAATATCTTTCAGCGTAACCTTCCATGGAACCCATCTTGGGGCCCCGTTATGCAATCTTGCCATCAAAAAGAGGCTATGTAGTCACACAGGACAGATGATTGCAAAGGGAATTATCCTGTAGGTTTATCTGGTAAATGGTGTTCAAACTGTTAACTGAAGCTAGTTGACTTAACCCTTTCTTCTTTCGCTGTTCAGTAGGTTTTCTGTTTGCGCTGTTTTATCCTTTCACCTCAAATTGAAGCTCCTGGGCTGCCACTCAAGCTGAGATGCAGTGAGCTGATACCTAACGCAAACTTAAGTTCTGAAATCGAGTTCTTCTGCCTGGATTCCAATGTTGCAGCAGGGACTCAAGCCTACTCATTCT
>NW_025978091.1:0-5095 GCF_021869965.1 Rhincodon typus | reverse complement strand
CTCAGGTGACCGTCTGTGCGGAGTTTGCATGTTCTCCCTGTGTCTGCACCAGTTTCCTCTCACAGTGCAAAGATGTGCCGGTTCGGTGGATTGGTCATGCTAAATTGTCCGTAGTGTCCAGGGTTAAGAACGTAAGAAGCAGGAGTAGGCCATCTGGCCCCTCGAGCCTGCTCGTCCATTCAATAAGATCATGGTTGATCTTTTCATGAACTCAGCTCCACTTACTCACTCACTCACCATAACTGTTAATTCCTTTACTGTTCAAATGTCTATCTTTGCCTTAAAAAACTTTCAACAAGGTAGCCTCAACTGCTTCACTGGGCAGGGAATTCCACAGATTCACAACCCTTTGGGTGAAGAAGTTCCTCCTCAATTCAGTCCTAAATCTGTTTCCCCTTATTTTGAGGCTATGCCCCCTCGTTCTAGTTTCACTCACCAGTGGAAACAACCTCCCTGCTTCTATCTTATCTGTTCCCTTCATCGTTTTATGTTTCTCCCCACCTCATTCTTCTAAATTCCAATGGGTATAGTCCCAGTTTACTCAATCACTCCTCATAAGCCAATCCTCTCAACTCCGGAATCAACCCAGCGAACCTCCTCTGCACCCCCTCCAGTGCCAATACATCCTCTCTCAAGTAAGGAGACCAAAACTGTACACAATACTCCAGGTGTGGCCTCACCAGCACCCTATACAGCTGCAGCATAACCTCCCTGTTTTTAAACTCCATTCCTCTAGCAATGAAGGATAATATTCCATTTGCCTTCTTAATGACCTGCTGCAGCTGCAAACCAACTTTTTGTGATCCATGCACAAGGACACTTCTGCACAGCAGCATGCTGTAATTTTTCACCATTTAAATAATACTCCATTTTGCTGTTATTCCAACAAAATGGATGATCTCACATTTACCAACTTTGTACTCCATCTGCCAGACCGTTGCCCACTCACTTAACCTATCTCTATCCCTCTGCAGACTTTGTGCAGATGTGCAGGTGGGGTGGATGAGCCATGGTAGATGTGGGGTTACAGGGATAGGGTTGGGGGCTTTGGGTCTGGGTGTGATGCTCTTCGGAGGGTCAGTATGGGCCCGATGGGCCGAATGGCCTCTAGCTGCACTGTAGGGATTCTGATGGTCAACAACCGAATACTCACCACTGTTGAGGTATGGGGCCAGAAGAATCCTTGCTGTTTAAGTTAGCATGCTATGGAAGATTAATGATAGAAAACCTGCTAAAATACCCCTGAGTCCCAATAGAGATGATAGCGAGCTACAAGCTCAATGCATAATGGATGCACTCTGTGATGCTGAGAACATTCCGGCAAATTTACACAGAGTCATAGAGATATACAGCATAGAAACAGGTGCTTTGCTCAAACTCATCCATGCCGACCAGATATCCTAAATTAATCTAGTCCCATTTGCCAGCATTTGGCTCCTATCCCTCTGAACCCTTCCTATTCACATACCCATCCAGATGCCTTTTAAATGTTGTAATTGTACCAGCCTCCACCACTTCCTCTGGCAGCTCATTCCAAACATGCACCAACCTCTGCATGAAAACGTTGCCCCTTAAGTCCCTTCTTAAATCCTTCCCTTCCCATCATAAGCTCATAAACCTCTAGTTTTGGACTCCCCTACCCTGGGGAAGAGACCTTGTTTATTCACCCTAACCATGCCCCTCATGATTTTATAAACCTCTATCAGGTCACCCCTCAGCCTCCGACACTCCAGGGAAAATAGCACCAGCCTATTCAGCTTTTCCCTATTGCTCAAATATGTGCCAGTCAGGTCCCTTCTGTGTGAGTGCCCTATGACTGGATACTTTAATTAGCTGTGCAGAGTTCTTCTGTATCCTCTAATTACAGAAATAAATTGAACCAGGTCAAGAAAGTTCTGCTTCAAAAATAACACATCAGCAGAAATAAACAAGATGATTTTTCAACAGGAATTATTGGCAGATCTTGTGTTACAACAAAAATGCTTCTGATTTTCCCCTACAGACAACTGTTGCAGGAACCTATGATGCAAATGTCTTAATGTTGCTGCCCTCTGAATCTTGCATTGGCCATCTATGTGTTAGGCTTTCAAATTGCTAAGTAACATAACTGGATTCAACTACGTCTTGCTTCCTTAGTCTTTAAAGGGAAGGTTCAGGCCGCAATACTATTTAGATTTAAAATACTGAACAGTCCTCCAATACTGAGTTACATGCCGCTCATTTATATTTTATCTTTTCATTGAGATGGAAAGGTTTCAAAAATTGAAGTTTTTCCGCTTGTTTTGTCACTTCACAGCCAGGTCACACACTTAGCTATCGCTGAAATATAGAGAAATTGAAGAGTGCTAGGCATTTTTAAAGCTTCCACCCTCACCCACCAATTGTAAAATGCTCATTAACACCCAAAAGTGGATCCATTGTTTTCAAGGTTGAGGTGGTGTCAAGGTTTCAGGGAAAGCAGAGCAGGTGTCTGTGGAGACATGGTGCCATTCCCAGCTCACGATTTTCCCTCCAGTCCGGAACAGGCCCGGGGCTGTCCAATATCGCAGGTGATACCAAGCGAACCAGAGTCTAAACTTTCTCCCCTTAAAAATATCCCCCTAGTCTTGAAATCCTCCATCCGAGGCAAAAGGCACATGCCACAAAAACAAAGTTGCTGGAAAAGCTCAGCAGGTCTGGCAGCATCTGTGGAGGAGAAAGCAGAGTTAACGTTTCGGGTCTGGTGACCCTTCCTCAGAATTGTTTTTGTTCCTGATTTACTGCATCCACAGTTCTTTCGGTTTTTAAAAGGCACATGCCATTCACCTTACCTATATCCCTCATGATTTTATAAACCTCTTTAAGGTCTTACCTAGCATCAGGGCTGGGCAATGTAAAAGTCACATGGTCAGCCTAGGCACTGCAAAACAAAATGTAGGCACACCCATGCCAAGTGCCATTTTCTTTTGTTTATGTGAAGTGAAAAGGCATTGGCTGAAGAGCCACTGGTGTCCTCTTGTTTCACTTCGAAAGGGGCAGACACAGTTTGAAACCTATTGAAACTTTGACCTCAATGAGGGCAAGAAATGGAGATGCCAGAACTGGTTTCAATGGTTGTTGCGGTTAATAAAAGGAGATGGTGATCAGGTAACATCTGGCAAGTGACGATCACCAACAATCTGTCCCGGACCGCACACGTTGATGCCACGGTCAAGAAGGCACAGTTATAACTCTTCTTCCTCAGGAGGCTCAGGAAATTTGGCATGTCTCACCAACTTTTACAGATGCGCCACAGAAAGCATTATATCTGGATGCGTCACAGCTTGGTACAGCAACTGCTCTGCCCAGGACCATAAGAAACTACAGAGAGTTGTGAACCACAGCCCAGACCATCACACAAACCAACCTTCCATCCATTGACTCCATCTATACTTCTCGCTGCCTCAGAAAGGCAGCCAACATCATCAAAGACCCCTCCCACCCCCGGTTACAATCTCTTCCAACCTCTTCCATCAGGTAGAAGATCCAAAAGCTTAAACACACGCACCATCAGGTTCACGAACAGCTTCCTCCCTGCTGTTATTAGCTTTCTGAACGGACCTCTCAAATTTCAAATTTAATGTTGATCTCACTCTTTGTGCACCTTCTCTGCAGCCATTACATTGCAGTCCTCACTCTGTTTTACCACCCTGTGGTCTTTGTATGGTATGATCTGCCTTTACTACATGCAATACAAAACTTTTCACTGTACTTAGGTACATGTGACAATAATAAATCAAATCAAAGAATGTTTCTGGGTGGATATCAGGCAAGAGTTGAACTTGCTCAGTCTGAGGAGGAGATAAGGCTTGGCTGTGATACTGACTACAGTTTGCTAGTTTGCCAATTCTGGGCACTCTGTCTCAACCACAAAGAATGATCAGTTGGTCAATATGTCAAGAGTGCTAGCTATACCCAGCGTGAGGCAGATCCATTCAAGGAAGCTGAAAATGGAAAAGCAGAAATTATCGTCTGCTTTGTGGATTACTTTTGAGTTGGAGTCAATATACTTGAAAACGATTCCAATCCTATCGAGTGCAGTTCCAGCTGTGATCTGGGTTAAGGAGCCACCGGATACAAGAGAGAAGATAAAAGAATTCGTCTTCACAATAATGAGATCGGTTGGACCAAGAGGTTTTCTTCAGCCAAGCTTAGTTTGTGCTTGAGTAACTTGTAGTGGTCTATTTAAACTAATATTCACTTGCAAGCTTTTATTGCTAATGTTGAAAGACCATTTCTTGCTACACTCAAACCCAAAGTCATCTGATATTCTGTAAAGAGCACATTAAATCCCCTTACCGAAAGTAATGATGAAAATACATTTGTGGTTAATTATTTTATATCTGACATTTACAGCACATAAACAGGCCTGGTCTGTGCTAGCATTTATTGACCACATGTGGTCCTGCCATCTGACTTCATCAATTCTATGATTTTATGATTCTATTTAACTCTATTTGCATATTGTCACAGGCAGAATTTCTTGGCTATGGGCAGTACACATGTATGCTTTCTTCCCATCATTTCTTCCCAGCGCTTTCCAACTCGCAGAGTCAAAGTCCAACACAAAAACACCCGCGAGTGAATTGTGAGTTTGAAAATAAAGGTCGCTATTTATTATCATACTCTGACCCAAATTTTGAAATTTCACTCACAAATTTCACACACACACACTCTGTCCCTCTCTCACATACACACACACACACTCTGTCTCTCTCTCACATACACACACACACACTCTGTCCCTCTCTCACATACACACACACACCCTCTGTCCCTCTCTCACATTCACACACACACTCTCTGTCCCTCTCTCACATACACACACACACACTCTGTCTCTCTCTCACATACACACACACACTCTCTGTCCCTCTCTCACATACACACACACACACTCTGTCTCTCTCTCACATACACACACACACACTCTGTCTCTCTCTCACATACACGCACACACACTCTGTCCCTCTCTCACATACACACACACACACTCTGTCTCTCTCTCACATACACACACACACACTCTGTCCCTCTCTCACATACACACACACACACTCTGTCCCTCTCTCACATA
>NW_025978090.1:0-6657 GCF_021869965.1 Rhincodon typus | reverse complement strand
GTGTGTCTGTGAGAGAGTGTGTGTGTGTGTGAGAGAGTGTCTGTGTGTGTGTGTGAGTGTGTGTGAGTGTGTGTCAGTATGAGTGTGTGTGTGTGAGTGTGAGCGTGTGAGAGTGAGTGAGTGTGTGTGTGAGTGTGAGCGTGTGAGAGTGAGAGTGAGTGAGTGTGTGTGTGAGTGTGAGTGTGTGTGTGTGAGTGAGTGTGAGTGTGTGAGCGTGAGTGAGAGTGTGTGAGTGTGAGTGTGAGTGTGAGTGAGTGTGTGTGAGTGTGAGTGTGTGAGTGTGTGAGTGTGAGCGTGTGAGCGTGTGAGTGTGTGTGTGTGAGTGTGTGTCAGTGTGAGTGTGTGTGTGTGTGTGTGAGCATGTGAGAGTGAGTGAGTGTGTGTGAGTGTGAGTGAGAGTGTGTGAGTGTGAGTGAGTGTGTGAGTGTGAGCGTGTGAGTGTGAGTGTGAGTGAGTGTGTGTGAGTGTGAGCGTGTGAGTGTGATTGTGAGTGTATGTGTGTGAGTGTGTGTGTGAGTGTGTGTGTGAGAGTGTGTGTGAGTGTATGTGTGTGAGTGTGTGTGTGAGAGTGTGTGTGAGAGTGTGTGTGTGAGAGTGTGTGTGAGAGTGTGTGTGAGTGTATGTGTGTGAGTGTGTGTGTGTGTGTGTGTGTGTGTGAGTGTGAGTGTGAGTGTGAGTGTGAGTGTGAGTGTGAGTGTGAGTGTGTGAGTGTGGCTCAGGGATGATGAGGGCTGTTTGCTGTGCCTGATTTGGCCGTAGGCTTCTGCAGTGAGGACTGTGATAAATCCATCCCTGTGGCTGTGACAAGCCCAAGTTAAAATTAATTAAATCTCTTTAACAACCCTTCCCATGCATTTCCACAAATAGAGCAAAGACACTACAGCGCGGCGCCACAATCCATTCTCACCCATTACAGAAAGTTAATTATAGGGCCCATGGCCACACACTAACAGTTCGAATCTCCTTCATAAATGTAGAAATAAACTGGTAAGGTAACAGCTGCTCCCACTCAGGTCAGTCTTTGACTCGTCCCAGTTCCTTCACATTTACATCCTCCAGTGAGGTAACAGCCAGTCCAGAGGGATGTGTGTCTGCAGCAGATACCCAGGGTCCAGCACTCCGATCAGAATGGCTCCTTCACTTTCACACCCTGCTCTTCTCAACTTACTCTTTACAGCCTGTCCTCCAGCTTTAATTTAGATCCTAAATCTCACTGCTCCTTCACTGCCCTCAGCTTCTTGCAGAAACGCTGAATTATTACAGCACACATTAGGGCCATTCAGCCTGTACCAGACCTTTACACATACACCATCACCTCATCGCACCAACCTCCCAATTTCTCCTCCACACCTTTTCTATCCAAATAACCATCCAATACCTTCTTGAATGCCTCAATAGAACCTGCCTCCACCACATTTCCAGGCAGAGTATTCCAAACCCTAGTAACTCACTGGGTGAGAAAGCTTTTTCCTCGCATCATCCTTGCTGCATTTGCACATCATTTTAAATCCGTGTCCCCTCTCATTCTTATTCCTTTTACACAAGGAAACAGCTTCTCCCTATCTGTCCACACAATTGTGATTTTGAAGGCCTCTATCAGATCTCCTCTTAGTCATCTCCTCTCCAGGGAGAACAGTCCCAACTTCTTCAACCTATCCTCTTCGATGAAGTTTCTCATCCCTGGAACCATATTTATAAATTGTTTCTGCTTCACCATTTAGAGAATTCTCTGATTGGTCTGTCTCAGGTTTGAAATGAATGATCCCACACTCCATGCTCTGAGCTCTATCTGCCTCAGTTGCGCCCCTCAGTTTCTCAATGAGGGTTGCTGACTGATTGGATAGATTACTGGAGATATAACCGCGTGATCTCCAGCCATTGGCCCTCCAACATGTCTGTCTCATGGTGCACTGCCTTCATTCACCAATAGGAAAGTGAACAGAATCTTAGACCCGCCTCCCCCCCCCACCCCGTTGAATAATTTCCATTTATTCATAAGGAAGTCCTGCTTGAACTTTCTTTCATGGAATGTTTTTGTTGCTGAGCAAGGCCAGCATTTGTTGCCCATCCCTATTTGCCCCTTGAACTGAGTGACCTGCTCAGGCCAGTTCAGAGGGCAGTGAAGAGTCAACCCCATTGCTGTTGGGCTGGAGTCACATATAGGCCAGGCCAGGTAAGGATGGCAGTTTCCTTCCCTAAAGGACATTAGTGAACCAGATGGGTTTTTACAACAATCAATTGCATTTATCATGGATCACCACCATTGCAACTAATCTATTTTGTTTATAATTCTGGATGTTTATATTTGCTAATATCCAGAAGAGTGCCCTTAACACAGCTTCTTGTTCCCATCACTAAATCGTCTGTGTTATTTTTATCATCTATTAACCACCCCCAGTAAATAACTCGTGTTTTCCAATTGATTAATTCACATGCAAAGCCTGCGAAAGGCAATATTCCAGATTTTTATTTATTAAATGTAAACTTCAGTAGCTACGCACAGTGGGGTTTGAACCTAACTCTGAGAGTCCTAATCCAGTGACATTACCATTAAGCCACCAGCTCCAGTGGGAATAAGCTGCACACCTATTCAAAAAACTGACGACGTTCCCATCCACTCTCCTGGAGATTAAATTCCTGCAGGTTCCTGAGCAAACCCAGAGAGTTATCAGCATCAATGTGCAAATTCCCGTTCCCAACAACATTGCTTGGTGAGGTTGGTTAGCTCAGTTGGTTGGACGGCTGCAGAACAATGCCAACAGGGTGGGTTCAACCCCTGTACTGACTGAAGTTACCATGAAAGACTGTCCTTCTCAACTCCCACCCTTGCCCGAGTTGGGGTGACTGTTAGGTTAAACCAGCCCCAGCCGTCTCCACATGTCGAGGGAGTTGGATTATGGTGTTTTACCTTTTCCTTTCTGAGACACTGAATGGTGTGTCATCGGAAAACTGCAAGAGACAGGGGACAGCCCCTTCATCCCAAACCCTGTAGCGATGTAACAAAACTCTGAGGTTCCAGGACCACCATTTGTTAGATTTTCCCCAATGTCTTTTGCTCACATCTGCAGTAATATTACAACACACTATTAGGTTCGAGACACAAGTCTTCCTTGGCCTCCCACACAGCACTCACAAGTATCAGATTGCTGGTGCTTTAGGGAAAATAACCTGCTGTCTGTCCCCTTGGTCCACACAACCCCAGCCCTGACAGGAATGTGGTTGGAAATTGACAAGGAAATTGCTCGGATACCAGTGATGGGGAATGAATATCAGCCTCACAGTCTGAGAATTCATGTTTATTCATCGCAAACAATTGCGATCATAAGCTGAGAAAGGAAATTAGATTTAAAAATCACATCAAAACATTTTTCACTTAAAAATCTTTGCCTGGAATGTCTTATCAAAATATTAATGCAAAATATTAATGTCTCAAGATATAAAACCAAGCCATTACAGTGACTAATATCACATATTTTTAACAGTGCCTGTGTTTAATGTCTGACTGGGAACATGGAGAGAACCAGCCTACTGCAATCCTGGAAATGCTTGGAAAAAATCTGACAAATTCACCTTATTCTGAGCAACTAACATCACCAGGTTCAATTTGAGAAAACTTTGGAGGAAACTATTTCTGTTCCCATAAGACACTTTAACTGTTCAAAAATGCATGTTTCCTGGAAGCGAGGAAACTGATATACCAGCGTCACTAAGAGGATTCAGCTCAGAGAAGCCAGTGTTATAGAGAGACAGACCCACTGAACATGGGACACACTCTGTAACCGAGGGGAACAGGATTGTGCAGGACAGTCTGTATGATTCATCCAATTCAATCAAAACTAAAACAGGTGATTCACAGGTTGCTTTTGGTGAGTGCAGGGACAGCATTCATAGATACAGAGAAAACAGATCATGAATGTACAACACACACAAAGCACCCACCCTGCAACAGTGCGGCGCTCCCTCAGCACTGACCCTCCGACAGTGCGGCGTTCCCTCAGCACTGACCCTCCGACAGTGCCCACTCCCCCAGCACTGACCCTCCGACAGTGCGGCGCTCCCTCAGCACTGACCCTCCGACAGTGCGGCGCTCCCTCAGCACTGACCCTCCGACAGTGCGGCGCTCCCTCAGCACTGACCCTATGACAGTGCGGCGTTCCCTCAGCACTGACCCTCCGACAGTGCCCACTCCCTCAGCACTGACTCTCCGACAGTGCGGCACTCTCTCAGTGATGTTGGTAGTGATATCAGCTCGCTGTTTGAGGGAGGGTAGGCAGGAGTTGGGATAATAGGAGTGTATTATATATTGTGCTGTTTGCACGGCTTCCATGCTTTCAGTGAGTTTCTTGAGAATACCTCACCCTGTGCTCTGGAACCTGTTGCCACAATGTGTTTTGTTCTATAACAATTTATTTTCATTAGTCTGTCCCTGTCGTTTAATTTCAAACCTAATGTGTTTTCCTGTATAGCACCAAAGGAGCAGGAAAGTTGACGTTTCGGGTCAGGACCCTTCTTTGGAAATGGAGAGTTAGAAGACAGCTCGGAAGCTCAGAGCTCCCTTCCCAGTCCCCCATTTCTGAAGAAGGGTCCAGACTCGAAACATCAGGTTTCCTGCTCCTCTGATGCTGCCGGGCCTGCTGTGTTCATCCAACTCCCACACTGTGTTATCTCTGACTCCAGCATCGGTAGTTGATACTATCTGTGTATTCCTGTGCTGACTCTCTCCTGACCAGCTGATCCCGTACTCCCCTACTGCCTGTCCCCCTCCCCTGAATCCTGCTCGCTTCCTACCTGCCAGGGCTGTTTTGTATGCAAGTGACTGTTTGCTGCCATCACTGTTGCTGCCAGCGCTTGGAAAATTCCTGGCATCTCACTGTATCCATTCTGGGATTTCTTGCTCCTCATTATTGGAGCAGCTGCAATAACCAGGGAATGAAGGGTGAGTGAAAGAGCAGAGAGTGGAGGGTGAGGTACAGACCTCAGTGAGGAGGCCTGTTGTATTCCCACCTTGTCCTGGCACGCTGTGGATCCCAGCCAGTTATAGATCACAGAATCGAGTCAAACATCATCTGCCAAACCGCGGATTGTCGAAGCAGTGACAGTGAGCTCGAGAGATTCAGGAGGCTCTCTCCTGCTCTTGTACCAGGGGCTGGTTAAAGCCAGGCCCTGGTTTTAAAACAGGTCCATGTCTCTCCTGAGGCAGAGATCTCAATCCAGTCACATCCCTTCCCCCATCACCAGCCTGCTTTTATCAGACACTGCGATACTCCACATGTTCCTGATAACTCACAGCACGCCCGTTCAAATCCCAGCAGGACAGCTCGAGGATCTGAACTTGGTTTCACAAAACTCAGCAACAAAAAGCGCTTCTCAGTAAAAGTGACCCTGAAGGTATCAGACTGAGGGTAAAGCCTATTCCTTCATTCATGTCTGTCACTGTTTCCCATTCTGGCCTGCTCTGGGACTGGCCCTGAGTCCAATCTCACACCAACCTGATGAGCTACCCTCTGAGGTGGCTGTTTATTTCCGTAGAAACCGCATCCCCCCCCACCTCTCACCCACCCCCACCGCCCATGACCATGAAGAGATAGAGAGACAGAGAAAGACAGAGACAGAAAGCGGGGAGAGAGAGAGAGAGAGACAGAAACAGGGGGAACAAGAGAGAGACAGAGAGATACACAGATAGAAAAAGAGATACGCAAAGAGACAGAGAGAGAGAGAGAAGGGGGGAACAGAGGTAGAGAGATAGAGACAGAGATAGAGTGATAGGCAGATACATAGACAAAGAGAGAGAGAGAGAAACAGACAGACATATAGAGAGACACAGAAAAGAGTCAGAGAGAGACAGAGTCAGAGAAACTGAGAGACAGAGGGAGAAACAGAAAGAGAGACACAGGCAGGGAGAGATTAACACCCTATCGCCCCCATCAGTATACCCTGTCCTGGGTTTTCTAGGTTAAATCCATGTTGTGTTATTCCCCTTGACCTTTCCCTGTAGGAGTGAGTTCCACATTCCCAGTCCTGCTTGAGTACAGACCTTCTCCTGAGTCTGAATGATCAGTGGCTCTGTGTATTGATGTGTTACAGAGTAATCGCCCTGAGGGCAGTGGGCCTGAGCGAATCGATTTGAAACTTATGGCCAGAATGGCTCTGTCAGCTTCAGCAACCACGAATTCAAAGAATTCTTTGCTTCACCACACTCGTAGAGCAGTCACTTTGCGCTTATCGTGTCAAATAGAAATTAATTACAGAGTGATAAAAGATGGCGAGCAAACTGAATAGCAACAATAATTGATTCAGAGATAGCAGGAACTGCAGATGCTGGAGAATCTGAGATAACAAGGTGTAGAGCTGGATGAACACAGCAGGCCAAGCAGCATCAGAGGAGCAGGAAGGCTGACGTTTCGGGCCTAGACCCTTCTTCAGAAATGGGGGAGGTGAAGGAGGTTCTGAAATACATAGGGAGAGAGTGGGAGGCGGATAGAAGATGGATAGAGGAGAGGATAGGTGGAGAGGAGACAGACAGGTCAAAGAGGCGGGGATGGAGCCAGTAAAGGTGAGTGTAGGTGGGGAGGTAGGGAGGAGATACGTCAGTCCAGGGAGGACGGACAGCTCAAGGGGGCGGGATGAGGTTAGTAGGTAGGAGATGGGGGTGCGGCT
>NW_025978089.1:0-6658 GCF_021869965.1 Rhincodon typus | reverse complement strand
TCATCCACACTACCAAGAATCTTACCATTAGCCCAGTACTCTGTATTCCTGTTACTCCTTCCAAAGTGAATCACCTCACACTTTTCCGCATCAGTCTAGATTGAGGGAGTGCTGTGCTGTTGGCAGGTCAGCACTGAGGGAGCACCATGCTGTAGGAGGTTGTGTTGTTAAATTGAGCCCCTAGATCATCCAGTTTTTGGCCTATCGTCCGTACCTGTTAAAGCAGCCGTTTTCCTCCTTATCCAGTCCTGAATATTCCTAGACATCAGGGCTCTCTGGGCTTGTTGTTCCAACATTTCATCAAAAGATACATATTGAGCTTCTACTCCTGCCAATTCCTTTTTGGGCACACCCCTCTCTTCCTGGTTTTGCTGTAGATATATCCAAAAGAAGCTGTTCTCTCTACATAGGCCAAATTCTACCTTATTTTCATAAAATCTGCATTTTCCCAATTCAAAATCCTTTTTAGAGGACCCATCTTTTTCCTTTTCCATAACAAAACTCTGCTCTGTTTGGGTATAAGTCCTGTAGCTAATATTAATCCATGAACCAATATCACAAATCTGTGTCTCCGTTGCTGTTATTTGCTCTTGTTGCTGTATTCATTACTGTCATAGTTAGTGTGTAACTGTCACACCTGTGGATCACTGCATGAAATATTCCAAGCTGTGTAGGAGCAATGTAAATCTCACCCTGGCATGAGATTGCGGAGTACTTGGAAGTGCATGGTAAAATAGGGCTGAATCAGCATGGCTTTGTCAAGGGGAGGAAATGCCTGACAAATCTGTTAGAATTCTCTGAGGTAACGAACAAGTTAGACAAAGGAGAGCCAGTGGACGTGATCTGTTTGGATTTCCAGAAGGCCTTTGACAAAGTGCCGCACAGGAGGCTGCTAAAGGTTGGATCGAATGGTGTTGGGGTAAGGTACTGGCATGGACAGAGGATTGGCTGATTGGCAGAAAGCAGAGACAAATGTTGGCAGCTGGTGACTAGTCGAGTTCCGCAGGGATCAGTGCTGGGACCACAACTATTCATGTGCTACATTAACAATCTGGATGAGGGAACTGAGGGAATTGTTGGAGATAGTAAGAACTGCCAATGCTGGTATCAGAGATAACACAGTGTGGAGCTGGAGCAACACAGCAGGCCAGGCAGCATCAGAGGAGCAGTAAAGCTGACGTTTCGGGTCGGGACCCTTCTTCAGAAATGGCTCTGATGCTGCCTGGCCTGCTGTGTTGCTCCAGCTCCACACTGAGGGAATTGATGTGAAGTTTACAAATGTCACAAAGATAGGTGGAGGGACAGGTAGTGTTGAGGAGGCAAAGAGGCTGCAGAAGGACTTGGACAGGCTAGGAGAGTGGGCAAAAAAGGCAGGTGGAATTCTGAAGCATGTAGGGACTTCAGAGAATAGTGACCCAGGACTCCTAAGGTTAACATGCAGGTTAAAATGGCAGTTAGGAAGGCAAATACAATGTTAGCATTTCAAGAGGTCTAGAGAAGGCAGACATGCACTGCTGAGGCTGTATAAGGCTCTGATGGGAAACCATGTTTTAAATACTGTGAAGTTTTGGCCCCCGCATCTAAGGAAGGATGTGCTGGCATTGGAGGGGGTCAGAGGTGGTTTACAAGAATGATCCCAGGGATGAAGGGCATGTGATTTAAGGAGCAGTTAAGGACTTATAGGTCTGTACTCAATGGAGTTTATGCGGATGAGGGGGGAATCTGATTGGAACTTGCAAAATACCGAGAGGCCTGGATAGAGTGGAAGTGGAGAAGATGTTTCCTCTCGTAGGAGAGACTGGGACCCAATGGCACAGCCTCAGAGTGAAGGGATAACCCTTTAGAACTGAGATCAAGAGAATTTCTTCAGCCAGAGAGTGGTGACTGTGTGGAACCCATTGCTATAGAGAGCTGTGGAGGCCAAGTCATTGAGCATATTTAAGATAGAGCTGGATAGGTTCTTGATTAGTCAGGATCAAGGGTTATGGCATAAGGCAGGAGAATGGGGTTGAGAAACATTTGAACCATGATCGAATGGCCAGACAGATCCAATGTGCGAATTCTGCTCCTGTATCTATGGTCTTATTGATGTATTTAACAGACCAGTCAACTTGTTATTCACTACAGAGATCCTTGCTGAAGTCGCTCGATCCTAATGGGAGAAAGCAGGAGTATGACATTGAGAGAGTATCAGCTATAATCCTATCAAATGGCAGGGCTGCATGGCCTACTTGTGCTCCATGTTTCTATGTTTCTGTAGCTTGCATTTGTATAGTGCCTTTCTGAGTGACAGGACATCTTTCAGCACTTTGTGGCCAATGGATTTCTTGTTTAGTCACTGTGGAGGAAAAATAGCAGTTAATTTGCACACAGCAGTATCCCACAGCCAATATGTTACTGTTCATATTTTTATTTTTGAAATGTTGATTTTGAAGGATAAATATTGACTAGAACATAAGAGAAGAACTCCCCTGATCATGGAAGTAATGACCACTCCCGTGGAATGTTTTACATCCGCCTGAGGTGACCAATGGGGCCTCGGCCTCAGCTGAGAGGGTGCTGAAATGAGAAGCAGGCCATCTGACCCAACAAGTCCACACCGATTCTCCAAAGACCATCCCACCCAGACTCATCCCCCTACCCTATCCCTGTAACCCTGCATTTCCTATGGCCAATCCACCCTAACCTGCACATCTTTGGACTGTTAAGAGGAAACCAGAGAAAACCCACACAGACACTAGGAGAATGTGTAAAGACAATCACCCGGGGCTGGAATCGAACCCGGGTTCCTGGTGTTGCGGGGCAGCAGGTCCCCCCCCCACCACCCAACCCCGTTACCTGCCCAGGACAAATTGTGAGAGAGAGGGGGATATAGGGCTGCAATCCCTGGTCATGGTTTATTATGAATGGAAGAGTTTTTCTGCGGATTTGAAACTGATATCCCATTAAACATCAGAGCTTTCCCTGGAGGGTGAACATCAGAAAGTTCAGAGGAAATATTGTGGTGAGGACTGTCAGTCCAATCATCTGTCAGGATATCGGCACTTAATCAGAAGCAGACTGATGGTGTGTCACACAGCCTCATATCCTGTGTGGCCAAAGGCCATGTCTCCGAACAATGGAATCTCAATCCAGCCATTGCATTCTTCTTTGCTGAGTGTGTTGCATTTGTTGTGAGTGCTGAGATAAAGTACAGTTCATCTCTATAACCATTAGCCATGCCTTTCTCAGAAACCTGGAGTTCTGGGGGATTGGCAAGTCTGACTTCTAATTGGCTAGCAAATATGATGCAGGAATGGATAGATCCAATTCTGGACCCTAAGAGAAGGATTCTGATTTCCTATCTCATTTAGACCTTCACATAAGCAGGGAGGGTTTTTTTCAATTTGGGGGGATTGGGGGTAGCAGTGCAGAAGGAGACACTGTTCATTCTTTGTTATTTCTGAGGAAGGGTCACCGTTAACTTTGATTTTTTCCTTCACAGATGCTGCCAGACCTGCTGAGCTTTTCCAGCAACTTCTGTTTTTGTTCCTGATTTACAGCATCTGCAGTTCTTTTGGTTTTTACTGTTACTTCTTTGCCCGCAAGCAGTGGATCTTGCCTTCAATTAGAAGCCACTCCCTGCTGGTCTGAGCTTCAACTGGTTTGCCAAGGTCTGGGAATTCTAGCTAACCAATGTTAAGCTCTGATCAAATCCCAGGTTGAAAGCCTCATGAACGTTTAAATTGTCACCTGCTTCCTGCAAACCTTTCCACGTTGGTCTGGTCTCTGAAACCTAAAAGGAGACAAGCTTGAGGAGATGATTCCGATATTTCCGATCAAACCTCTGACAAGCCAACTGTTTTATCTTCTAATCTTTGTGATGCTTTATTGCCCACCATACCCTCCTGCCTGCCTGCCTGCCCCACCCAAAATTTTAAAATCTCCTTCTGTATGTTCCATTTCTCCCAATCTTTCAGTCCCACCATTATCAGTGCTCTTTAACCCTGTTCACCTTCCATGAACCCCTCCTGCTAGTTGCCTTTGGAAATATCCCTCCTTTAACCATTCCCATTCCATGGTGGCAGAGGGCTAGGGGGGAGGATGGAAAGGGGATAGATGGATAGATGGATGGAGGGATCACAGGGTGGGGTGGGGAGGTATATAGTGCCGCATTTTTAAGTTGAGATCCTATCTCTCTGCTCAGGTGAATAAAACTCCCCTGGGAATAATTGGAAATTAGTGACGTATTGGGTGAAGCGACAGATTAACTATTAATTCTTTGTACTGTGTTTGGGGCATTTTAACTCATTGAGAGTGAGAGATGTTGAAATTTTTTGGCTATAAAAGTAGGAATTGTTATTTTATGTGTTACCTGCCTGAGACCGTGACTCAGCTGTACTGGGTGGTGTTTAATCACTGGTAAAGGGATGCAGTAGGTTGAGGGTTTTGGCATCTGTTTAGAAATAATCACTGTAACCAGGCAATCGAAGTTATATAGGAAAGCCAACCCCAGAAAGCCACAAACACGCACCATTTAATATCTTTCAGTTCACTTCACTCAGAGCAAACTTGTGAAATAAATACCAGACATTAGCATGGGCTCCTGCCCCTTGACTCAGGAAATCTACAAAGACTTGCAGTCAAACGATGTGTGCTGCCGAGATACTGGACAAATGTTCTTATTGGAAAGCTGTCTTACTGAGCCCACAAATTTGATTGAGGACCCTACAAGAAATGCCTTTTCCCTACCCAGTTAGCCACAGACTAAAATGTCTGAGAATGAAGTGTGGCTGTTTGCACCGACAAACAGCTTCAGAACCAAATGTGTGCACTGAGTGATAATGAGCTCCAGCCAGGTTGTGATGCTGCAATGTATAGTTTGCTGCTTTACATGTTCTCTGGAGAATAATCTCAATGCTGACTCGGGGGGAGAGATACTGAAAGACAGTAGGTGTCACCAACATCTGTGTAACTTCAGATCAAATTCAGAGACCTGAGCGCACTTTCTAGGCTTACACTTCACTGACAGAGCATCGTACTATCGGAGGGTCAGTGCATCATTCCTGTTACACAGCAGCAGTAAAGCCATTTGGCCCTTTTGAGTCTGCTCAGCCATTCATTCAGATCACAGCTGATGTATGTCTCAACTTTGTTTCCCTTCAATTAGCTGCTTTTGCTACATGTCCCTTGCACACTTGCCCAACAAAATATATCTGTCTCACACCTGATAGCTCCAGTTGACTCACAGCCTCAAATGGCCTCTGTTGTGGCCCAGAGTTCCAGACTACCCTGTCCCTTGTCAAGTTGCTCCCTGTTATCATCCCTGAACAACCTGGCTCAGGTTTTAACATTCCAGTCTGGACACAGACACACACCCACTGCCCTCTAAATTGATTCCCTAGGCATTTGGTAATCAACCAGTTCAGAGATGTTAAGTGACACCTCTGGAGCAAGTGGGACTTGAAGCCAGGGCTCCTGGCTCAGAGGTAGGGTCACTGTCTCTACCACAAGAGCCCCCTAGTAGTTTCTCTATATTGATCTTATCAAGTCTCTTAATCATCCCAATTCTTCTAAACTTCAGGAATACAAGCCCAATTCCTGGAGCCTGTGCTCATGACTTTACCCTTTCGGCTTTAGGATCTTCCTGGTGAATCTTTGCTGTACCCCAACCAAGGTCAGTTTCATCTCCCCGAGATGTGGGTGATCTGTGCAGTACCCAGTCACTGCTGAAGTGGGTCTGTGCTCTGTGACACCATTTCCTTAATTATGTCCAGATACCCTTGAGACAAAGACCAGCCCTACATGGAAATAATTGCTCTGGGATACTTCCTATTGTGTTGAAGAATCGGTTAATTTTTAATTTGAACAAGAAAGAAAACTACTTCTTTGAGATAAGCCACATTTGCTTTTGAAACTTTCATTTCTGAAGCCTGTAGCTCAGCACTGCCATCTGCTGCCTGGGGTGAGGGGTGCAGTCGTAACCACGGTCTGTTTCTTGTTACAAAACTGAAGCTGCTGATTCATTGTCACATTTTCACCATCTGCAGCTTCAAGAATCTAGGAGCCAGGGAGAAAGATGCTTCTTTCTCCTGTCACACTTCCTCGTGAATGCTGTTAGATTTCCTTACTGGAAGACTGAGTGTGTTCTCAATATTACTCCCAAATACTTAACCTCCATGTAAAAACCACAGAACACCAGTCTGCATGTACATCATCCCCCATCCTGACCAGGTCCGACTCTATGTGTGGTTTCTGTTCAGAGTCACTGGGAGTGCCCAGTTGGGAGGGAGACCCCGGGTCAGCGCCAGCCCACCCTCTGTGCCATGTGGATCAAACTAAGGACATGTCACGGAGACAACAAGGTGCAGGGCTGGATGAACACAGCAGGCCAAGCAGCATCATAGGAGCAGAGAGGCTGACGTTTCGGGCCTAGACCCTTCTTCAGAAAAGGGGGAGGGGAAGGGGGTTGTGAAATAAATAGGGAGAGAGTGGGAGGCGGATAGAAGAGGGATAGAGGAGAGGATAGGTGGAGAGGAAACAAACAGGTCGAAGAGGCGGGGATGGAGCCAGGAAAGGTGAGTGTAGGTAGGGAGTTAGGAAGGGGATAGGTCAGTCCAGGGAGGACGGACAGGTCAAGGGGGCGGGATGAGGTTGGTCGGTAGGAGATGGAGGTGCG
>NW_025978088.1:0-6659 GCF_021869965.1 Rhincodon typus | reverse complement strand
TTTCTGATGAAGGGTCTAGGCCCAAAACGTCAGCCTCTCTGCTCCTATGATGCTGCTTGGCCTGCTGTGTTCATCCAGCCCTGCACCTTGTTGTCTCACAATTACTTAATATGGGCTCTTCAGATGCTTATCTTCAACAGTCGTGCCAGACGTCTCCTTGTTTGAGATCTCCACAGCCTTCTGCTTCTGGAGCTTTTTTCTCAATGACTGCTGAACATATCAGGGCCTCTCCCACCCCTGATGGCTTGCAGACTGCTAATATCAGCACTTCTTTTGTTACAGGCCTCTTTTCCACTGAATGATCCTGCTTCTGGCTCCCCTTTCTCTGGTGGTCAGAAAACCCAAGTCAGCAAGCGATCTAGCACTTCTTAGCCCAGGTTGACATGCTGGTAACCGAGCGTAAGTCAAATGACTTCTTTGAAATGCTGTTTGGAAATCAATGTTCAAAGTTGTGTTCTGACCTGAAAAAAATGTCAGACCTTCTCAGAACTAAAGCCAATTCTCCTTTAATTTAGAACCCAATTCCTCAAGGAACAAATGAATCATTTTGAACCTTCATAATAATAGACATAGTGATGAGCAGGGGCATACTGCTGAGGCTGTACAAGACCCTGGTCAGAATGCATTCCAAATTTCCCTTGAATTGAATAGCGTGCTAGGGCTACTTTAGTGGGCAGGTAAGAATTAGAAGCATTGCCATTGGTCCGGAGTCACATGTTGGCCAGATCAGGTAGGGACAGCAGATTTCCTTCTCTAAACAACATCTGTGAAATAAATGGGTTTTTTGCAACAACACGGGCAGTTTCATGGTCAACATTACTAAGACTAACTTTCAACTCTAAACTGAATTTAATTTCAATTCCAGCAGTTTACAGAGCATTATCTTCTGGATTATTAATCCATTGACATTACTGCTACACCACCATCAAGTCAGGAGGTAAAACAAACAGATTGAGACCTTCTTAAAGTAAAAAAAAAAGCACACACTTATTCAAAGCTTTTTAAGTTTCCTGGATGGAATAATATCATTGAAAAAATTTAGCTCTGGTGATGTAAACAACAAAAGGAAAGTTGTGACAACATGTAGGAGGTAAAAGATGGAAATAGTCAATAAGAACTGTGAGGGGATCTCTTCAGGTTTCTGTATATTCATGATATTGCAAAGTGAATAGACAGATTTCCATGTTCATTGTTTCTGCGAGAATAGTAATAGCATCTTATTTCCTCTCCTGTCTCCCGCTGAATGATTGAAATGAGTAAGGTAGATGTGCTCAGGTTAAAATGGGTGATAAAATGAAGCAAGAATGAAATTAGGAAGACAATGAAGGAACATTTAAAACCTCCTCTGTAATGCAGCAGCATCATGCGTTAACACAGGATAACTGGCTGGAACAGTTTCATTCGATTTGAAGAGGAGTGAATCATGGGTTTTATGCTTACCAGGGTTGAAGGTCAGTTACATCGTAAAAACAAGATTGCATGATGAAGGGAGTCAGAAAGAGGACTCGGTCTTGTCTATGCTGCTGTAAATTATGAGTGGGAAGCATCAGGAGGTACTAAAAAAGATATAAACCGTGGATTTTAAGAGGCTTCAGGACAAAAGAATGTGGTTAGTACTCTTTGAGGTACATCCATCGCTGTCTGATCATCATGTAGAAATTCAAAAGAGAATTGATTTTCACTCTGTGGGTCAGACAGTGAAAAGAAGAAAGGAAGGATGCTGAAAAGTGAGACTATGCTCAGTGAAACTGTTAATAATTAACCATTAACTGTTAATGTTGGATGAACACCAGAAGATAGGAAGTGGAATGCATACCTCACTTGGTGCACAATGGGTAACTGAGACTTAAACAAAGAGCTTGGATTAGGAAAAGTATTTAATGAGAGCATCTGGTATGAGAAGTCTTGAAATTATACAGTGCTTTACTGACTTCACGTGAAGTGTTCACCTATTTATTTTCTCTCTTCACTGAACAAGTTGACTGAGGGATTTCTTGTCAAGTTCTTAAGTGCTCCTACACAGCACTTTAACAGCCAAAGTATTTGTGAGCAAGAAGCGCAAGGATCTGAAATTATCTGAGCTTCATTTATATTGCATAGGTTCTTCTGCTTTGCTGAACTTCTCACTGCTATAGCTTCTTGCACAGGTGTGTCAAAAGATGAATCATTTTCCTAAACAGTGTACCCTGCAATTTTGGGCTAATTACCATGCAATTGAAACTTTCATTTTGGAGTGATAGAGTTGCTGTAATATTATGACTAAGCTTGTATTCAGAGGGCCAGGCGAATTCTCTGGGGACATGGATTCTCAACATGACAGCTCAATTTTTTTTTAAAATGTCCTGGAATTGTAACGTAGCCTCCACAATGGTCGCCAAGAAATAACATCATTAAAAAAAATTCATCTCATTTGTTAATGTCTTTTTGGAAAGGAAATCTGTTTTGGCATGTTTGTGATTCCAGACCCACAACCATGTGGTTGACCCTGTGACATGGCCTTGCGAGCCTCATTCCAGGGCAATGAGAGATCAACGACAAATGAGGAGGCACATTTATCTGAAAAATTTTGAATGTGGCCCTGTTGAAACAATCGGTAACATTCTCTTTTGAAAATGTTATTCTTGGCTGGACGTTGCTGACAAGCCCAGTATTTATTTCCAGTCCTTCTTGCACTAGGGCACTTGGTAGCTTTTCAGAACTGCTACAGTCTGTGTGCTTCAACGTTGTTGTCACCGTACTTCTGGGTAGAGAGTTCGAGGAATTAGGCCATGCAACACTACAAGAACAACAACACATTTGCAAGTTAGAATGATACACAACACAAATAGGAATTTAGAAGGATTGTTGTTCTCAAGTGCTTGCTGCCCTGGTTTTTCTAGCCAGTGGCTGTTTTGGGTTTGGTTGGTGCAGTTGACCCTTTTGAATTACTGCAGTTCATCTTGTAGACAGTACACAATGAAGCCACCATGCAATGGTATTACTGAGATTAATTGCCTAAGTCGGTGGATGAACTGCTGATGCAGTGAACTTGGGAATTAGGAATGAGAACATCCATTCAACCAATCTAATACATCTAGCCAGTGATCTCCATGGTAACATCCCAAGAGCTCTAAACGTGATTCCAGGACAGGTTTGTTTTCTGAAAAACAAATTTTTCAGGTTGGTTGGAGGAATAAATTGCTGCAGCAAGTTTTGAGAAACAGAACATGACACCACATGATATTTCATGTGGGCCTGAAATAGGAGATAATTCAATGATATATTCTGTACCACATAGAGTCATAGAGTGATACAGCATGGAAACAGACCCTTAAATCCAACCAGTCCATGCCGAACTCAATTTCAAACTAAACTAGTCTCACTTGCCTGCTCCTGACCCATGTCCCAACAAACCTTACCTATTCATGTACTTATCCAAATTTCTTTTAAATGTTGTAATTGTGCCCACATCCACCACTTCCTCAGGAAGTTCATTCTACACGTGAACCACCCTCTGTGTAAATAATTTGCCCCCATGTCTTTTTTTAAATATCTCTCTTCTCACTTTACAAATGTGCCCCCTAGTCTTGAAATCCTCCATCCTAGGGAAAAGGCAGCTACTATTAATCCTATCTATACCTCTTATGATTTTATAAACTTCTACCAGGTCGCCTCTCAACCTCCTACGCTCCAGTGAAAACAGTCCCAGCGTATCCAGCCTTTCCTTATAACTCAAACCTTCCAGACTTGTCAACATCCTGATAAATCTCTTCTGAACACTTTCCAGCTTAATAATTCCCTTCCTATAACTGGATGAGCAGAACTGGGCACAATACTTCAGAAGAGGCTTCACCAATGTCCTGTACAACTTCAACATGACGTCCCAACTCCTGTACTCAAAGGACTGAGCAATGAAGGCAAGCATGCTAAACACCTTTTTAACCACTCTGTCTATATGTGATGCAAGTTTCAAAGAGTTATTTACCTGAACACCTAGTTCTCAGTGTTCTCTACCGCTATCCAAGGCCCTACCATTAATTGTATAAGTCCTACCCCTGTTTATTGGACCAAAATGGAACACCTACTGTAACAAGTATACAGTGCAAAGAAAATATCCTTAAAAGAGATGAGTTTAGAGGAGAAAATAACAATTTTGATGTTCTAAATGGGCCTTCAATAGCAATTTGACTGAACGTTAATGTTAATTAAGTTTCAAAGACTTAAAGCACTTGCACACTTAAAGCAATTGCAGATATTAGGGAAGGTATGAAAGCAGATTGTTTTGGATTACAGATGGTTCCAAGTTGTGTGGGGCAGCAGGAATTCAGAGGAATATGGGTATACTTGGGAAGTCATGGAACTCATGGCTTCTTCAGCTATTTAGAGGGGAAGAGATTGTGTCCAAGGTGAGAGAGCAGATGAAAACAATGAATGAAACAGTCCAAGAGTGAAGAAATGCCAACCAGACTAAATATTATGATTATAATAAGACTTAATCTGGGTATGAATTGGTAAGCTGTGGAAATTTTTCAAAATTACTGAAGTACAGGGCTAGAAATTAAGTATGTATATTATTTCAGATGCATTGGGATGTTGATAATTATGGGCTGTTAACGTAACAAATATAGAGATATAGAAGTTGGACACAGGATTAAGCTATTCAATCCTTTGATCTCATTCCATTATTCAGTCAGATCATGGCTGATGTCATTGTGGTCTCAGCCGCAATCTCTGACCTCTATCTCCCTTGACTCCCTTGTCTATCAAAAGTCTATCTATTGCTGCCTTAAATAAATTCAATTAACGAGTCTCCACTCTCTGAGAATTCCACAGACTAACGACTTTCAACTTCACTTTCGCCCTCATGGAAGATGTTTTATATGTCATTGATGCCTGTCTGACCAGACCCTGGAAGAAACTGTCTCCCTCCCATTTCCTAATTCACTTCCTTCTTTCTTTAATACATCCAAATAAAATGCACACACAGACAGCCTAGAGCAAAGTTACTTGTCTTTTTCCACCTTTGTTCACATCACTAATTCTGAAGCAGTAACAAGGAGAAAGACACAACTTGAACATGACATGAGCAAAACTGAACTGAGGAGGTGTTACAAAGTGGATAATTAAGCAGCATTTGATGAGGTGCCACAAGAGATACCTGAAGCTGCAGTGAAAGGTCTCGGAATAAAGAAGATGTTACTAATTGGAAGAAAACGTTGCTGTAAAGTAAGAAAGGAAGGATTATAATTTGTGACAAGTGTTCTATTAAATGTGCATGACCTGCCAAGTTTCCAAAAGCCCAAGTCTCCTTGCCTTCAGCTATGCACACCATTTGTGAATTATATTGGAAAAGTGTTTTGGATTGCCGATGATTTCAACCTACATGAGGCAGAAGCAAGTTCAGTGAAAAGGGAAGCAACTCACAAAAGTCAAATGAACTTGGGAACTGTGTGGAACATTCAGAAGTCTTGAACAGGCTGAGCACTTACTTTAAATGATAGAGTGCTGGTGCATTAGCCGGATGGTAGCTTTTAAAATTGTGAAGCAATTTCACAGGGAAGGTTGGGTCATTCTTCAGGGAGTACAAAACAACAGGTCATTACAACAGTATAGTTATGAACATTTCTGTTTTTTGTCAAGGCTACTGCATGTTGGAGCTCCTGCATGTCACTGTGCTCCAGAGCACAGTCATTTCTGTAAGTATTTGTCGTTTGATGAACTTTGGCTGAGAGTCATTGACCTGGAGGCTGAGCTACAGACAATGCGACTCTTCACAGAAGAGTTACCTGGAACTGCAGCGCCAGAATGTGGTCACACACTTTTGGATAGAGCCTCCTCATTTGATGAATGGGCACGGACAGGGGAGCATGGCTGCAGCTGGGCCAGGGAAGTAAACCCAGAGAGTAAGAATGGTGTCCAGAAATGGTACAACAAGTTCTGAGGTTTTTGTAGCTTTATTGGATGAGAGAGAGGACTGCAAGGTGGATGAGTTGGCCTTAGATTCTTTTACAAGAAACCATTCAAAAGGAGGTGTCATGAGAAATGTGGTGGTTGGAGGGTACAGTATATTGAGGGGATTGGCATTGTTCTCTGCAGCAAAGACCAAGAGTCCAGAAAGCAGTGTTGCCTGGCGGGCACAAAGGTTCAAGACATCTAATCAGGACTGGAACTAAAATTGGGAGGGGCAGGATCCGTGTGGTCCATGTAGGTACCAAAGACGTAGGCATGACAAAGAAAGAGGTTTTGTCCAGTCCAATTAGGGACCAAATGACGACGCAGAGTCTCATAGGTAATAGTATCTGTTATTATCCAAACCACATCCAAATTGGCACAGGGTGAAGAGGATAAGAGACGTGAATAGGTGGCTGAAACACAAGTGAGATTGAACAGGATTCCAGTTCATGGGCCACGAACACCTGTACTGGGGAAAGTGACGGATACACCTTTGAATCATGCAAGAACCAGAGTTCTAGCTCGACTCTGTTTTGTGCCAGTTTTCCAAAGCATTGGTGACACTACGTTAGGACTCATGTGTAGTATTGGCCTCGTCACTTAACCAGCGATGTAATGCATTGGAAGGAGCTCAGACAAGATTCACAAGACTAATATCTGGAATGAGGAGAGTTTGGACAGGCTCAGCTTTTTATGGATAGTAGGAACTGCTGATGCTGGAGAATCTG
>NW_025978087.1:0-6659 GCF_021869965.1 Rhincodon typus | reverse complement strand
CACCTACACTCACCTTTACTGGCTCCATCCCTGCCTCTTTGACCTGTTTGTTTCCTCTCCACCTATCCTCTCCTCTATCCCTCTTCTATCCGCCTCCCCCTCTCTCCCTATTTATTTCAGAACACCCTTCCCCTCCCCCATTTCTGATGAAGGGTCTAGGCCCGAAACGTCAGCCTTTCTGCTCCTATGATGCTGCTTAGCCTGCTGTGTTCATCCAGCTCTGCACCTTGTTGTCTCGGATTCTCCAGCATCTGCAGTTCCTACTATCTCTTATTGTTTTTATTTCCTCTTTTCTTCAATCTTTTTATTTACTTAATAAATGTTCCTTTTTTGTCTTTTATTATTACTCAATGAATGTTCATATTTAAGCAAATTGCTGTGGTCGAGCCTTCTCCCAACTACATCTAAACAAATCTGAAAAGAATAGCTTGGATGCACTCTGTGATCCAAGACACTTTAACTCCTAACGTCTCCCAAACTTTATTTGTCTTGCTAATAATACAAATGGACAATAACAGCTCTGAGAATTTTTTTAACTGCATATCTATCAATCCAGGCATGTCAATGTCTCTTTATGCTTTTCTCCTTCTGCATGTGGAAAATGTACACAATGAGTGGGGAACATGCATTGACAATGTTGGTGAAAGGCAGGTGGAATGCATGTGGGAGAAAAGGTGTGAGATTATATATATATATTTAAAATATTGGCATATGGGTGTCGGTGTCTTTTATGAAGGGTTTTCTTCAAATTAAAATCAAGGTCAGATTTTTTGTAGAACAATGACCTAATCTAGTTCTCTTCAGAAAGCATGTGGCTGCAAAGCTCTGGAGCACTAATGGAATAACTCAGTAAATAGGGAATGCTATTGGCTTATTTTCAGTTTAGAATAATCAAGAAATGATTTTAGCTGAGAAAATTCAGAGATTGCAAGCTTTTAGAACAGGTCAGAGGATAATTGACTGAGGTCAGAAACAAGTATAGTTTCTCTCCTAGAAAGGAGCAGATCAGGGAATAAGTCACTACAGCAGAAGGCTAGTTTGTGCAGTTTCCAAACCAGAAATGGTTGGTTAGAAATCTCCAGGTTACCAGAAGCGATGAAACTGTTAGCTCTCAATTTTGTGGGTATTAGGGTAATAAGATTACACAGCTCACAGTGAAGAAGCCAGAAAGAATCATTTAAATCAAAGATATGATAATGAGGGGTAACTTCGCTGGAAATATAAGCAGTTACATAACAGAAGCTTGTACTCACTGGAGCTTGGAGGAAGAAGCCTATCCTATCAGGTATCTGTTTCATAAATATAGTTATGATTGCGAACACACATGCTTCTTGTTATTGGCTGAAAAGATTGTGCCAGTGAACCTAAGTCCAGCAGACTGAGGTATTAATGAGTAATCATGGCATCCTAAAGAAATGCAGAAGAAGCTCCCAGCAATTAAGATCAGGAAAGCTGAACTGCCTGAAAGGTTTTCAGAAATTAATAACAAATTTTTAAACCACCATCAGAAAGACAAATTTTTGCTTCCTATTCAATTAAGTTCATCCAACCAAATTTCAGAAAGCTTCAGGTGGGACCAGAAGATTCTGCCCCACAGTTCTAAACCAAATGATTTATAAAATAGACTTCACCTATCAAAACATAGATATAATGAAAAAGGTAATACTAACTTATATTAAATTGTGTATGTCTTTCTCCATTATTATACTGGAGACTTCAAAAAACAATGCACTTAATGTGCAAGTATTTAAAACTTACATGCACTGAACTGTTTTGCTGCATAATTTATAAACATTGACACAGTACTGTTAGTGAATAATATCTTAACCTTAGTCTCAGGATGTCGCACAAGCAGTGAGGCATGAAGTCCATTTTGAGCAAAGTCAACAGCTCGGCACCAACCCCTGTGATACAACACCTCAAATTCCAGAAGTACAGCTGCCATCTTGTTATAATTCTTGATAACTTTTTTCATATCAGGGGTCTAAGAACATTTAAAAAATACAGTATTACTGTAAACATTAAAACTGAAACATCGTATTGGTGAAACTTTCTTATTCAGTCAAAAAGTTCATATTGCTCATTTTTTAATAACAAATCAAGCATGTATAAAGTTACCTTCAAAATTTCAACATTGCTTTTCAGAAACTTCATGGGAATATCTATTTTTCTGAATAGCTGTCGGGCCCACATAATCTTCCCAGACACCTTCCAACCAGAAGATTTCACACAGTTATTAATACTTTACAAGATTGAACACACCATGCACTTTCCAATGAAAGAAAGTATGCATATCGACTTTCATGACCTCAGGACGTCAGAAAGTTCTTTAAAGACAATAAACTGCTTTTGAAGTTTAGTGACTGTTACAGTGTCAGAAATATTGACCATATGATCAATATACTCCTTTTATAAAAGAAAACAAAGAATGGCCTAGTTTGGGGCCTTCAGGAATCATTGAAGACCATCCACACAAATTGCTTTTATGTACTTTAAAGTAGATTCTGCTTTGAAAATGTCTAATGAGAAGTGGAACTTCTATATAAAAAGCTTTTATGAGAAGAGAAATGGTAATTAGCATTGTAGGCTTACAGGTGGAATATTACGTGGTATGGGTGGATTTTCTCTTTGTTTCTGGTAGGTTCTGCGTATAAGATCTAAATCTCGTCCAAATCGTTGCAAAAGCATGAAATACTTGTCTGTAAGATCCAATTGAGGCCCAGCAATACGCACAAATTTGCCCAGCAAGTCTAGCATACGTTCTGTCTGAAAAAATACCAGAAAACAGTGAAGGTAATAGGCTTATAGTGATAGTATTTTTCAATGTTTGTTTTAATATTACTTACAGTTAAGGACTGCTCAAACCAGGAATCCATGAAAGTTTGCATTGACTGATAAAGTCCATCTATCTGGCATTTAAATTCCATGTAATCATTGTCAAACTGAAAAGTAAGCATAAGTTACAACATTACTTGTTCTTATTAAATACATTATTCATTGAATTCATTGTAATATTAATCATTAATAATAATAGTAACTGTGAGTACAAGTGCAGGTAAGAGGTGAGTGACTGACCTCTTATCTCCCAAAAGACTACAAGACGTAAGACAAGACTGTGATGGAATAGTCTCCACTTGCCTGTATGGGTGCAACTCCAACAATATTCATGAAGCTCAACAACATCCAAGACAAGAGTCAGCTTAACTGACACCACATGCATCACGTTCAACATCCATACCTTTCACTGCTGATGCATAGACAGTGGCATGTATCATTTACAGGATGCACTACAGGAACTCACCAAACTTCCTTTGAAAGCATCTTCCAGACCCATAATCACTACCACGTAGAAGGACAAGGGCTGCAGATGTATCAGAACACCATGGGAAACATGTTCATCTCCAAGCCACACACCATCCTGACTTGAAAATCTGTCACCATTCCCTCTGTCACTGCGTCGAAGTCCTGGAAATCCCTCGCTAACAACATTGTAGGTATACCTAGAGCAAATGGACTGCAGCAGTTCAAGAAGGCAGCTCACCACATCTTCCCAAGGGCAACGTGAAATAGGCAACAAATGCTGCCCTAGCCAGTGATGCCTGTATCTCACGTATAAATGAGATAAACCATAACATCTTAGGGCACTTTCTCACTCAAGAAAGGGACTAAGCAATTCATTAGAGCTGCAGTTCCATATGCAATTCAAAGAAATAGTTCTTTTATCCATCAAACCTAGACAGATGCAGTGCAACTGAATTAGATTGCATCTGTTCAAACCAAGGTACATGTGAATTTTGTGAACTGGACTGTCTGCATGACTATTGCACCCCTGCCTCAGGTTTACTTCCTGCCACAGCCTTACACCATGAATTGTCATCACTAGGAATAAACGTTACTAAAACAATTGGGGAAGAAAAAAGCAATATGGGAGGAAACAGCAAAATAAAGCAAAGAATTATGGATGTTGGAGATCTGAAACAAAAACAGAAATTGCTGGAGAAACTCAGCAGGTCTGAAAACATCTGTGGGGAGAAAACAGAGATATGAGACCTCTTCACAATGAACAGTCACTGGACTTGAAATTCTAATTATGTTTCCTCCCCACAGATGCTCGCAGGCATGCTGACTTTCTCCAGCAATTTCTGTTTTTGATGGAGGAAGACTGGTTTGCGGTGAACGTTCCTATGCAAAGGTTCTAAAGATAACATAGCACACCATACTTATCATCTACAACTGCCAAAAACTCATTCAACCCTATCTTGAATTTCCAGACACTAAGAACTTTCAGTGCTTCCTTGGGCAGGTTTTTCTGCACATTTTATTATGTGGGAAATAGTTCAGCTCAGAAATATCTACACCACAGAGGAAATAACAATCACAATGGTCAACTATCACTTTCAGCAACTACTGTCCCATTGCTCCATGTTATTCATGTTGAAATGTGTCATTACTTTACTCTGCTGAGCAGCTAAAATATTCCCAAGATTCATTGACTATATTCTAATTTTATGCATCAAATACATTTCAATAAAGGAAAAGGAATGAAGTCTACATGGTCTGTAATAACAATAGAATGTTTTACCTCTTGTTTCCTGTGGTCCAGCACATCATAAGTCTTTGATTTTGTGCTGTTGATAATTGTCTGATAACGCACATATATTTTGTCAAATCCCTCCATTTTAACATTCTGAAGATCTGAAAGGTTTTCCATAGTGTTTATCATGAATGTAATCTTCTCCAGACGCTTGCAAAATGTGTCAAACTTGCCAAATATATAGTTTTCACTAAAAGTAAAATATTTTATTACGATTTTATTTATTGTGAAAAAAACATTGAAATTAATACATGAGAAGAGAAATCTTCCTCGTGGCAGGAACAAAAATTTCCTGGTGATCTACTTAAACAAATGCAACCACTAAGACTCTTAATCCATACAGAGAGCTGCAGAAGGATCAGTGGGATGGAGGAAAGGTGCAATCTTGCAGTCAGGATACTTGGAAGAAAAGGTTTCCCTCAGGTCCTGATAAATTTAACCTGCTTACTAAAGCAAACTTTTTACCAACCAGAACCTAAGGGACCAGAAGAGTGCCAGTTGATCAAATATTCCGGTTGATCAAGATGTCTACAGAATCACTGTAAAAGCAAGCACTAAGTAATAAAAATGCAATGCAGTGGGTATACTGTTATACCCACTGTTATACTTTATTTACAACATAAATCACTTAAATAATAATGCAACTTTGCCTTGAATAAAACTTACCGACAGACAGCCTTCTCACTCACACCCTCAACTAACTACTTGGACATCGCGGAGATCACAATAATACAGTAAACTGTCAGTGTTTCAGGTATATAATCTTTGCCGGATTATCAAGAGGACTGGTTTACAAGGCGCTGGTTAAAACAACATGTGCTGTATTTCAGGACTTGACTCCCCAGTCACAGCCAGCCAAGTTGCGAGGTTGACTTGCTGCCAGGAGTGTGGGCCTTCAGCACCAAGCTCCAGTGGAGAATGGGGAGGAGGGAGAGAGAGAGATTGGAAATCAGGGTGGAGGCATCACTTGGGAAGGATGAAGCGATAAAACAAGAGAGGAGATCTTTTACAGTATTTCAAAAGACATTGGATATAATCTCTCAAAAGAGACTTTTAGATAAAGTTGAAGGTCATACAGGTGTTGGCCTGCTTGGTAAATTGGCTGAGTGTAAGAAACTGAGTTCATGGTAGAGGGCAGCATAACCTCACTAACTGCTGACTGTGGCCTAGCTGGAATCCCCAGAACACTATGTTCCATATGCCAGGAGCATCTCTTATCAATGCACTGGTTACACATTATGGGGCAGCAATCCTATACTAAAAAAAAGTGCCATAAAAAGTTCAGAAGCAAAATTATTTAACTGCGTTATTCAAAGGAACTTGAAAGTACTTGTCCCATTTAAGTGTAGGGCCATTGCAATATTGCTAAAAAAAATTATGTTTTCACACACTTGCAAAAAGAAGGATCAAACATATAACTGCCAAAGTGTTCTGCGATTACTGCCACAGATGCTTTCTCCAGGGCAAATGTATATATTTGAAATGAGCAGAAAAATAATATTCCTCCCCGCTGACATTAACAATGAGTGGAAATGAGATGACTGTGCTGGTAGCTGCAATAAAGCCTTCTGCTGGCAAAAGCATTAAGCTCACTGATTAGTATGTGACCAGACATCCAGGCTCCACTATTTTTTCATTCAATTATTGCTCCTCAGATTTTCTTTCAGCAAACATTGCTGCTGATAAGACAGACATCTTTTTTGGAATACAATAAACTAGAGGACAAGAAAAATTTCCAGACCATTCATCATTTAACTTTGCCCAAGGTGGTTCATGTAGGTTTATCAAGAGAGCCTGTGAGATGCTCTTTTGGTATGTTGGAAGGGAGAAGCCTTTGACAAATTCGCTGACAAGGGAGCCTTTGATTTTGTCTTTAAAGTATCACTCCCTTCTACCAGCAGAAAAATGGTTCTGAGATGTTAAAAGTTAAAGCAGTAGATGTGGATTGACATGTACACAATCCACACGTAAGTCCAAGCCACATCAAATGACTGTGCATCATACAGCTGGATTGTGTCCCACTGAGTTCAATTCTTCAGACCTTGAATGAGAGATAGTAGGAATG
>NW_025978086.1:0-6659 GCF_021869965.1 Rhincodon typus | reverse complement strand
GATTCTGGGGCACCACCACTTCGCCTCATGACATCAAGCAACTCGGGAGGATATGTTTTGGTTCTTTGCTGGCTGAGATGTTCCTGCATCTGGTCACTTTTGCCCACTGTGCATGCCGAAACATTCACTGAATTATTGGCCCTTGGGGGCAGTGGACCAGGAACTGGGGAAGCAATGTCATTAGGCGAAGTGGTGGTGCCCCAGAATCATGTCACCTTTCTGATTCCACAATGTTATACATTGCCAATTGAGACCCTTATGTGGTCAATAAGTAAGCATGTAAGGGTTGAGACTTTTTCCACTGGAGTGTAGGAGGTTGAAAGGTGACCTGATAGAAGTTTGTAAAATAATGAGAGGTATAGACAGAGTTGATGTTAATGGTAGTTGTCTTTTTCCCTAAGATGAGAATTTCAAGACTAGGGGGCACATTTTAAAATGAGAGGAGAGAGATTTAGAAAAGACATAACAGGCAAATTTTTTACACAGAGGATAGTTCGTGTGTGGAACGAACTTCCTGATGATGTGGTGGATGTGGGTACAGTTACAACATTTAAAAGACATTTAGATGGATATATGAATAGGAAAGCTTTGGAAAGATATGGGTCAGGAGCAGGTGGGTGGGACTAGTTTAATTTGGGATTATGTTCAGCATGGACTGGTTGGAACGAAGAGTCTGTTTCTGTGCTGTATGACACTATAACAGTTTACCTAGCCAGAGGGAACTGGGGTAGAGTGTCCCTTGATCTACACTAATTTCTGTGGGATTGTGGATCTAGACATAGGATAAGGGTGTGGTGCTGAGAGCCAAGCCCCTTTCCTCCTCACCCTGTGATTCACAATCCCAGGAAAACCTCCTCCCCACTAAAAACAGTCCTCACCATCTTCGGAGGAAGGGTCACCGGACCCGAAACGTTAACTTTGATTTCTCTTCACAGATGCTGCCAGACCTGCTGAGCTTTTCCAGCAACTTTTGTTTTTGTTGTTGGCGATCTTGGTTGTCCTCCCAGCAGCAGTCGGAGTGTTTGCGGTGATGTTGCAGGGTGAAAGGACCACCAGCCCCTGGCCGACAGTTCTTGCCCGGCGGGACTTCTGTTGTTCTCCTTCTCCCTGTGCCCCCGCCCCACTCCCCGGGATCTGAATTCAGTAAAATGCCTGCTGTTGCCATCTGCCTGTTTTGAGGAAGATATGGTGAAGGGTCAGGTTGGGTGTCTCACCACCTTCTGAGCAGGCAAGTGAGACGCCTGATGAGTACTGACCATGGTGCCCACTCAGCTAGTTCCAATTGCCTACATTTAGTCCATATCCCTTTAAACCCTTCCCATCCATGTACCTATTCAAATGTTTTATAAATGTTGCTATTGTACCTGCCTCAGCCACTTTCTCTGGCAGCCCATTCCATATGTGCACCACACTCTACGTGAAGAAGTTGACCCTCAGGTTTTTCTTAAATCTTTCCCCTCTCACCTTAAACCTATGCCCTCTAGTTTTCCATTCCCCATCCCTTGGAAAAAGACTATATGCATTCATCCTATGTATGCCTCTCATGATTTCATACACCTCAATAATTTCACCCCTCATTCTCCTGTGTTCCAAGGAATAATGTCCTATCCTGGCCAACCTCTCCCTATAACTAAGGCCTACTGGTCCTGGCAACATTTTCATAAAATGTTGGTTAATCCAATGTGGGTTAATCTATGCCAATGCGTAAGAACCAACACAAGACTAACTGGGGAAAATGATCTGTTTCTGTGCTAAATATTCTGCGTAATTCTTTTTCTTCATCAATACTCATTTGATATTGTTTATTATTCTTTCAAAAAGAGAAGGCAGTAGCATAGTGGTAATGTCACTGGAATAGTAGCCCAGAACATGAAGCTAATGTCTGAGGACATGGGTTCAATTACCACAATGGCAGATTTGAATTCAATAAAATCTGGAATAAAAAGCTAATCTAATGGTGACCAAGTCTTAAACTGACCCATCGATTGTCCTAAAACCCATCTGGTTCACCAATGCTAGCAGTGAGTCTGCTATCCTTACCTGGTCTGGCCTACACATAATCCCAGAGCCACAACAATGTCAATCATCTTAACTGTCCCCTGAGCAATTAGGGGTGGGTAATAAGAGACTGGCCAGCAACTCCTACATCCTGTGAACATATAAAAAACAGAAAGGTATCTTTCAAAGGTTGTAATTATCTGCACACAACACTGTGCTCATTCTTTACACAGTTATATCTACAATTTGGATGTCTGTATATCTCCCACATGACAGAATCACAGAATAACTCTACAAAATATTAGAATTCTCAAAGGAAATTAAAGTTCAAAATTCAGAAAAGTACATGCTTCATAAGTATTATTTGTGTGAATATTTTATATGGCTACGGCTGCATCATATTTATATGTATGAGCACTATATACATATCATCATGGATTTATGTTCTTTTTCTATTCAAACAGAGTGGAAACCACCAGTATTCAAACTCTATACTGAAATTTACCATTCTCAATCCAGCTACAGTTTCACAGTGGGTAGTGGCATTCTCGTTTCACGTGTGGGACTTTGGTTTAGCTCTTGACTATTGGCTTTAAAATATTCTCTTTTCCTCTAGTTATAACAAATACTTTTGGGCAAGTCTCAACTCAATTCCTGCTGAGCAGAATTTTACAGTACAAAGCTGGCCATAATTTATTAAATTGACTGACGTATGCAAGCTGTAAGGATGGCTGGTGTGGAAATTGGAAATAGCAGCACAAGTATAGCTAGACCATCTCTATTTGAGATTAAGAGTGAGATATAGTACTAATGTAAAGCACAAGGACCCTTACTTGGCATATTTAACACATGCTATGACTGATGTATGAAGATCTGATTGTTTTCGAAAGCATGAAATTGGCCCCAAAAAGGAAATCATTGCTAAAGATTGCAGCACTGACATCTGCCAATTGAAAGAGTGAGTGTCATCAACATTCTGGGATTATGAACTTTCAAATCTTTACTTCTACTTTTCTTTAAATATTTGTAAAATTACTGAAGAAAGATGTGCTGTTAAAGCTTTTCATCTTGTACTCATCACGACAGGTGCAAGAAAGTCAGATCGCAGTTCTGCATGAGTTTTCTATATGTATGCAGTTTGCGACAGGAGACCATACAGGACTTGTATTTCATACCAATAGGAACACTATGTCCATGTGTCCATTTGGTATGGCAAGCCTATTCACTAGTGCTGCTCATGAGGCCATGAACATTTGCATTGTGTTGCTACATCCTGTTAATTTAGGTGCTATTGTCTGAATCTGTATTCATTGAACTTCTGAATTTAGCAACCCATGCAGTGAGTTCAGTTTTAACGACACCATGCATGCCAAAATTGACAGTGTTAGCACAGGATTCTGTAGCGATTGGAGTGAGGGTCAGCTGGATCTTAATGACAATGAGATCCCTGATTGGAACAAGTAAACAACCCCAATCAAGGATCTCATAGTCAATAAGATCCACCTGGCCCTTATTCCAATCACTACAGATTCCCTCTAGGCCCAGATTTCCATGAGAAACATGCCTTCGATGGAATGACCCTTAACCTTCTATTCCTTGCATTTTCCAATATGTAGATGATACCTTTGCCATTTTGAACCTACGCCTTCATTTAAATATTTCCTTACACGCTTCAGTGGACTCCAACCTGCACTTGAATTCACCTTTGAAATGGAACAGTTTAACAAGTTCCCTTTTCATAACACGATGGTTCAGAAATCCACTCATGGGTTCTCTATTATTGCAATCCCACCTTCACTGGTCAATATATGGATTGAAATTCCTACAATTATAGATTGTCCTCATCAGTAACCTTGTGAAGAGTGTCTGAGTCATTTGCTCACTGTTAATGCTTGATGATAGAAGTAAGAGTATCAAAGTTATCCCGTGGGGTAAAACTTTCTCTAATCAATTCATTGAATGCCGTATATTACAAGTCTGGGGATGGGCCTCAGCATATTTGATCCTGGAAAGTGGCCAATCTACCTCAGATTACCTGGGTAAAGCAGATGAGACTAGCTGTTTCATGCTGCTACTATTCAATAAAATTCTGCAGTCAAGCCAAAAAGGTTTTCTATCTAAAACACACACGAATAGTGGGGTTATGAATTTCATTGTGATTGCAAGTATGTGGCCTGCATATCCCAGTGACTGGAGGAACATATCAAATAGCACTAATCTTTGGCTACTTTCAATCGACTTTGTGCTGACTGTAACCAACTAGCTCACACTTGTAAAACTCAAAAAACCAGCGTTCAACATTACATGTGTTTCTGGAATTGGGCAACATTTACAAAACAGTCCTGATTGTGCTAAGAACTACACAAACAACCAATTTAAGATTATCAATCTTGGCTTGTAGTCAGGTTCATTTCAATGCATTAGAAACCATATGCATCCAAACATAGGGACTGTTCTTTGCAAACAGAAAGAATATGGCCATACATCATTGATTTTTCAACCAAACTAAAGCTTGAGTGGGGAGGGCAGCTGTTACCTGGTGCACTCCCCATGGTAATGCCTTGAACCAAGTTTTTTCCGTGGCAACTCATCTTTCAACCAGTACATTTGTCAACTACTGAATACCATCTTCTCATACAATATTAATTGTTGTTCCCTTTAGGATTTGGCTTCCTTCTGATTCTCTCCTAATGACTTCAAGACAAAAAGTTTTGATTGCGTGTCTCCTTATTCAGCAATACTCACATTTTTGGCTACCAAGCGACTACTTGAGCAATTTTTTGCAAAAGTAAATCATTTCAGAACTTTGATGTTGCATGTTGCTGCTCCATATTGTATAGTTTAATACGCAAAATGCAGTGAGTTGAATAATGGGACTGGGCTCACCAGAAGTAAATATAGGGTTGGATGGAATCTGAAAATACCAGTGTCAACCATTCCCAGAGGTGGCCATTTTTGCAAAGGCATGCATGGAACTGACAGGTCTATTTGGCCTTATGTAGGTAACTGATTGAATCGTTAAGCTCACTTATATGAAGTTTGCTAGGGCTATAAACAGGTCTAGGCAATGGGCTGTGGAGGGGTCATCTCTGCTGACTCTCTGCCCCTCTTCTGCGGTTATGTTCATGCCCAGGTGTCCTTGGAAAAGGAGCAGGTGGTGACCATCAATGCTCTCGATATCTTTAGAGAGAGGTGGGCACCGCAGGGGACACAGTGCTTTATTTCCCCCTCCAGCCCAATTTTGATTTAGTCCCTTCTTGTTCTCCTACCAGCCCCACAACACCCCACTTCCCCTTTGATGGTATGCATTACCCATAATCAGCTTTGCATGTAACTACTCAGTTGGATACATGGATGTTTCTACTGGTGGTGGTTACGACTTAAAAAGAAAAGATCTACACGCCCTTATGCTGGTAAATGATTGGATTCGGTAAGACCTTTGCTAAGTCCGCTTATAAGACAAAGACTAGGATTATCCAGTTAGCCTTTAGTTTCCTACACCAGCAGGAAGCCAGGTACCAGAACTCCAGGTGGGGCTAGGGGCACTCTGGCACACATAGATGAGGGAGAAGCCGTATTTCCTGTAGGAGGATTCCTCAACCCCACATCCCAAAGTGGTGGACTTGGTTTTCTTCTTAATTTAAAATTAACAAATGTTGGTGAGAGGGCACCTCTATATTGAAACACCCCCCTCAGTTCCTCATTACAGGTTGCTGCTGGAAGGCCTTTAATTGGTCTTTCAGCTTCAAGAGCTGCCAACCCCCTTTAATTGAACAAGGAACCTTTCTCCAGGTGAATTAAAGGGGCATCCCCAACAAAATCCCAATGGATGACTGTTTCCCCTGATGGGATCAGGACTTCTACCTCCTTAGGGAAAATCCTAAACAACTTGGTTTAACTTCCTAGATTCACTATAAACTCTTAATATATGATTTTGTGTGAGGGAAGTTTTGCTTCCTGGTTGAAATTATATTGTTTGTTTCAATCTTATTTCGAATTCTTTTTTGAAGTGACAGGTGCTTGTTGTCACTATGACTGTTTTAAGTTATATAAAGCAGCGTTTGTTTTCTTAAATGCATGCTGCAGAGCTTAAGCACATTCTAACTGCTGGTGAAATGCTTAAATGTCACAGTGCAGCTAATGAGATTCTTCCCTTAAAACACAAAAGTGATTAAGCATGCTGCCCAAGACTTCAATATTCTTATATACTTGAGACATTCACATTGACAACAGTGGGTATAATTCATAAATGATAACATTAGATGTAAATAGTGGATTTAAAGAGAACTATTTCAAACATGGAATCATTTGTTGGAGAAGGATATTAAAGCAAAGTGAAAGAGGTTGTTTCTAGTCACAAATAGCCTTTCAGGTCACCCCTAGTCATTCTGAGGAAATGGTATTAAACCTTATGCTACTATCACAGCTCTTGCAAGAAAGCAGAAAGTATTGGAAAATTCAGTAGGTCTGGCAACATCTGTGGACAGAGAAACAGAGCTAACATTTCAAGCCCAATTATACTCTTTGACAAAATTGAACAGAGGTGGAAATGTGTTGTATTTTAAAATGAAGATACCAAGAACTGCAGATGCTGGAGCCAGAGTCAACACAGTGTGGAGCTGGAGGAACACAGCAGGTCAGGCAGCATCAGAGGAGCAGGA
>NW_025978085.1:4418-6659 GCF_021869965.1 Rhincodon typus | reverse complement strand
TGCGGTAGTTAACAACAATTAAAACCCAAACGGTCTACAAGAAAGTCACTAAATTTCCTCTTGTGGTGTGGACTCTCAGTCCACAGACATTTTGCCTGTTTGTCCACCAAGGATGTTTCTGTAAAACTCCTTGCCTCATCAATCCTGTCCTGCCTGTCCTCTTTATGAAGAACACATGATACCAGGTTATAGTCCAACAGATTTATTTGAAATCACAAGCTTTTGGAACACTGTTCCTTCGTCACGTCTACATCATGAGTGTTTGGATTTAAGGAGGGTAAACTTTAAGTTTGTATATTTGTCATTAATAATCCATTTTGGTGACAGCGAATAATTTTCTTACAATAAATGTAACAGCCTCCTGTGATAGAGAATTCACAATATGCTGAGTAAAGATATTCTTCACATTGTGGACCTCAGTAGCATTCCCCTTATTTTTAAATTGTTCTAGGCACCCCCACGCAGGGGAAGCTTCTTCCCAACATTGAGCCTGTCTCTTGTTTTAAGGATTTTGGAAGTTTCAATGTGATTCCCTCATGTTTACAGATTACCACCTCTCCAGACAAACTGTGTGATCATACTAAACAAAACCTCGAGCAAACTGGAAGGTTCGAAGGCAGCACAAAAATTTAACCTCTCCTCAGCAAAGATACTGTGTGAAAATCAGCCCCTCTTGGAGCTGACCTTCCAGTTGCTCGGAGCTGGAAAGTACTGCCAGAACTGAGCAGGGGGAACACATTCAACAGGGACTTTCCAACAGAGAATTAGAGAAATAGTGGAAAAAGGAAAATTTTACAAAAAGCTAAACTTAACAAAGGTACAGGCACAATGGGCCAAATGGCTTTTTTCTGCTGTGATTCCAAAAGCTATGGAGTAACAGCAGGTGTGAGTGGGACCTTAAATCTCAAAGATCTAGCAGGGGTACAAAGGACTGAGTGGCCTGCACCAGGAGATTCTGTCCATGTGTTGATCCATTGGAGGTGGACCATGAGTAAGTGGGTCTGGCTGATTCTGAGTGGGTGAACCCACAGTGCCCTCCAACTTCGGCCTGGACGGGTTCAAAGCCCAGATCCACCACCGCACCCCACCCCCACCTCTCTCTCTATCTCTCTCTCTCCCCATCTCTCTCTCCCCCACTTCTCTCTCTCTCTGTCTCTCTCCCCCACCCTCTCTCGCTCCGCCACTTCTGTCTCTCTCTCTCTCCCCATCTCTCTCTCCCCCAGCTTTGCTCTCTCTGTCTCTCTCTCTCCCTCACTTCTCTCTCTCGTGCTCACTCATCAACACCCACCTTGCTCTCTCTGTCTCCTCTCTCTCTCTCCCTTGTTCTCTCTTTCCTTCCTTCCCCTTTATCACTCTCTTTCCCTATCTCTCTCTCGTGTGCCCTCGCTCTCTCACTCTGTCCCTCTAACTCAGTCTCCCTCTCCCTCCTTTCTGTCTCCTTTGCTCTTTCTTTCCCTTGATTTCTCTATCACTCTCTCCCTACCTCTTCCCCTTTCCCTTTCGCTCTCCTTCTCCCCACCCTACCCTTCTTTCTCCGTCTCATACTCTCTCTCCTTCGCTCCTTCTCCCTCTCTGTCCCCCACCTCTCACTCGACCTCTCTCTCCACTCCCCTTCCCTCCCTCTCTTTATTCGAGCAGACTGAATAATGTATCCCCCCACCGACTCCGTAACTCAGCAGACACAACATCACACGTTAGGGCTGACCCAGAAATACTGTTTCCAGCTAAAGTTAAAGACAACTTTTCACTTCTATTTCTATGCCAGTGACACTCAATCAGGGAGCTTATTCTGTCTTAAAGTGAAGTCATTCACTTCAGAAATGGAGCGACCATCTAGAAACTTCCCCGAACAGGATTCCAGTTCAGGAGCTACAGCCTCAGGGTCACCAGACACACTGTTCCATCAATAGGTCGCAAAGAAACAGAGATTCCTGGTGAGTGTTTGTGGTTAAACCGTAAGGGCTGTTTCTAAAGTGGAGCAGATAAGAAATAGACACAAATCAAATAAAATACAACTAACAGTTAGGGTCAGGGTGGGTAACACGGCAGGCGGGGTGTGGGGGGGAGGTAATAACAGGGGACCATTCAGTTGGAAGACTTCAGGGAACTGGCATCAGTCATTGACTAAAAACACAACGCAGCTTCCAGCACACACACTGAAACTTAGCAAGAAAATACTGAGGGACAGTACGACCCTACAGGGTAAATACTGAGGGACAGTGCGAACCTACAGGGTAAATA
>NW_025978085.1:0-4408 GCF_021869965.1 Rhincodon typus | reverse complement strand
ACTGAGGGACAGTGCGACCCTACAGGGTAAATACTGAGGGACAGTGCAACCCTACAGGGTAAATACTGAGGGACAGTGCGACCCCACACAGTAAATACTGAGGGACAGTGCGACCCCACAGGGTAAATACTGAGGGACAATTGCCCTCAGTTAGAGAGCTTTGATCTCAATGTCAGTTCAAGATAAATGTGAAAATATTTAGAACTGAAATGAGTAGAAATTGCTTCACCCTCCGGCCAGTATGTTGTCTCTAAATGCTCAGAATTCTCCATCCTTGAGTTTAGTTGCTGCCCAATCACGGATGATATTTTAGGTGGAGGTTACAAGAATGTTGGTACCTCAGGGAATCATGGGGTACAGGGTTCAGGGTGATGGGAAAACGGATTGTGATGGAAAATCAGCCCCCTTGGATAGAGGAGCAGAATGGAAAGGAGTGAGTTACTTGCTGCTGTGCCTTATATTCTCACTGGACAATTATGGTTCTTTTATTATCTAACAGTGTCTTTACGAGCTGAGTCCAGGAACTCATTCACAATAGGCTACATGGTGGAAACACAGCAGGCCATTCGGCCCTCACACCTGCTCTGCTATTCAGTGAGGTCCTGTCTGAGCAGTATCTTCACTCCATGGTCTTTCCTATAATGGGCCAGTCCTCACCATTTTCACCATCTTACCATGTCAGAAATGAGCTAGTATATTTCTCACAGTGTATATACACTCATCCTTCCTACAGGCATTAGTCACAGGTGCTGGTATCCTTGAATGCCCAGGAAGTATCTTCGGCAGAAGTCAACCCTGATGAATAGGGAACAGATTTACTACCTATTAGTTAATGGCTAGTTACCTGACAGCTGGGATTGGTTCGCTCAGTTGGCTGGTTTGTAATGTAGAGTAGGTTCAGTTCCCACACTGGCTACAGTGACCATGAGGGACTCTCCTTCTCAACCCTGTCCCCTCGCCCGAGTGTTGTGACCCTCAGGTTAAACCACCAGCAGTTGCGTCTGTCTCTCTCTAACGAGAGCAGCATTGTGGGGACTTTACCTTCAGTTTCACATTACATCGAGGTCCTCTGTGAGACGTCAGGCTCAGGTTTACAAGCAGTTCGGTAACTCACACCGAACCAATAAGGGGAGACACCCTCCAGGAACACTCCTTTATATCCTCAAAGAATGCGCTTACCTTCTGGTGTCAATTAACCCTTTCAGGTACGAACCACCTCTGGGGACAAAAGATTATCAGGGATTTGCAGGAATGTAAAGTTGAGGTTAAAATCTGATTGGCCCTGATCTAATTGAATAGTGGGCTAGGTTTGCTGGGCTGAGTGGCCTGCGCATTTTCCTTGTTGGTATGCATCCTACGCCAGTCTTTGGGTCCAAACCCATTTACCCCCAACGCCAATCTGTCAGGGGCCCAGCTCGACTTTGCTCAGCCCTCTGGCAGACGGAACTCCAGATTGTCACTCACCCCTCCTTCTGGTGTGGAAACATTTCTTAACTTCACTGTTTCAACTAAAGCAAACCCTTTCCAGATTATATCGCTTTGCCTCTTCTGTCAGAGAAGACTCTGGCCTCGGATCAATAATATCAAATCCGTTTAATATTATTGATCCGAGGCCAGAGTCTTATTAGATTACCCCTGGACCTGCTCAATCCCAGCCAATACAAACCCACAGTTTCATTGTCTCCATTCAGTTTTTGGGAAGCCCCAGGTGGGAGCAGACTGAGGAATCTGAGCTGTACTTGCTCCGAGGCTGGGAGAAGGTATCAAACTGCTTTCTCAGGGTAATCCCGCAAGGCAACAAGGAATACACTCAGCCGTATCTCTGGAAATCCTCCAGATCCACTTCTTGATTATTTCTGTTTATAAACACTCCTTATCAGGAGGACCATCTCAATGGGTCATGCCTGGTTTAGCCAGATTCCCTGGATCTATGGCAGCAGCGGAATATGGCACCAGTCTGTGGTACCGACACGATAACACGAATAAACAACAGAAGGAAAGAGATTGACAGACGGGAATGTTGTTAATATTCTAAGGGAAACTGTGTGAGTTGTAATTTGCACTTCATACGTCACTGTAATGCACAAACATGTTGGGGAGCGAGGGAAGGGAGCTGCCTCAGGGTTGGAGAGGTGGTGGCGGGGAGGTGGTGAGTTGCTATTTTTATGGTGTTGTGCTTTGGTGATGAATGCTGCACAGAAAGTAGGGCTGGTCCCTGAACTTGAATACAATTATCCTCATTCCTTGCAATGAATATGGTTTCGTCGCCAAGCAGCCTGTGAGATAACATGAGCTCCACACTGGAGTTTTTCCTGAACAATACAGAGATCAGCTGCTGGATTTGTGGGAAAACTCAGTGTCCAGATGTTGCTACATGGGGCCCAGATGGACTTAGATTTAAACTGGGTTTGATCTGTTCTAGTCTGGAACAAACAGATTGTTTAATTTGACCAGGAAACACCAAAGGTTGAATCCTTCCAGACATTGTTAAACTCACAATTAAAAGTTTGTTTTGGTTTTACTGTACTGTTCGGAATGTCACTAACCCTACTGTACCCTTCCTCATTCTGTCTCCCAAACTCTGCCCCTTCCTTCCCCTGACTCCCACTCCTTTCTCAATCTCTTTAACTTCACTGATATAGGAAGGATGTTACTAAACTGTAAGGTTTTATTTAAATTAACTATTAAAGTGGAACAAATTGGCCCCCTTCTACTCCCTTGGGCTAATGTTTAAAAACACCAACCAGAAAATGGAAAAACATAGGGCTCAACATTTCACTCTCTCTGTAAATGCTGGGAATATGGGATACATGGCATCCAGGAGGAGCTAGCCAATTGGATACAAAATTGGCTTGAAGATCAGAGACAGAGGGTGGTTTTTTTGGAAGGGAGACCTGTGACCAGCAGTGTGCCACAGGGATCGCTGCTGGGTCCACTGCTTTTCATCATTTATATAAATGATTTGGATGTGAACACAGGAGGTATGGTCAGTAAGTTTGCAGACGACATCAAAATTGGAGGCGTAGTGGACAGCAAAGAAGGTTACCTCAGAGTACAACAGGACCTTGATCAGTTGGGCCAATGGGCCGAGGAGTGGCAGATGGAGTTTAATTTAGAAAAATGTGAGGTGCTGCATTTTGGAAAGGCAAATCAGGGCAGGAATTATACACTTAATGGTAAGGTCCTGGGGAGAGTTGCTGAACAAAGGGATCGAGGGGTACAAATGCATAGTTCCTTGAACGTGGAGTTGCAGGTAGATAAGGTGGTGAAGAAGGTGTTTGATATGCTTGTCTTCATTGGTCAGTACATTGAGTATAGGAGTTGGGAGGTCATGTTGCAGCTGTACAGGGCATCGCAGTTCTAATGCCAAACTCTCTGCTATAGGAAAGATGTTGTTAAACTTGAAAGGGTTCAGAAAAGATTTACAAGGATGTTGTTGGGGTTGGAGGGTTTGACCTATAGGGAGAGGCTGACTAGGCTGGGTCTATTTTCCCTGGAAAATTGGAGGCTGAGGGGTGACTTTATAGAGGACTATAAAATCATGAGGGGCATGGATAGGGTAAATCAACAAGGTCTTTTCTCTAGGATGGGGGAGTCCAAAACTAGAGGGTATAAGGTTAAAGGTGAGATGGGAAAGATTTAAAAGGGAGGGGCAACCTTTTCATGCAGAGGGTGGTGCGTGTATGGAACAAAGTGCCAGAGGAAGTGGTGGAGGCTGGTACAATTACAACATTTAAAAGACATCTGGATGGGTATATGGATAGGAAGGTTTAGAGGGATATGGGCCAAATGCAGGCAAATGGGACTAGTTCAGTTTAGGAAACTTGGTCAGCAGGGAAAGATGGGCTCAAGGGCCTGTTTCTGTGCTGAATGATTGGATGACTCTTCACAATGATGTCTTTCTTTTCACCATCTCCTCTCTGCTCTGCATCTTTACTTAATGTTCCACATTAATACTCACCTGCTCTTCCCCTTTCTCCTTTTCATCTCTCTCCCTCATTCCCACATCCTCTGCCAAAACTTGTTTTCCGACCTCTCCTCCTCCTTTATCCACAGTTTCCTGTTTCCTCATTTCCAAATTATTCAAATGTTGATCAGGATGTGGTTAGAGAGTGAAGGTTCTGTCATCAGCCCAGTTAGAACAGAGCCCTTACAGTCGCAAACACTCAATCAGTAAGGGTCATCTCAGCATGGAGCATTAACACAGTATCTTCAACACTGACCCTCCGACAATGCGGCGCTCCCTCAGCATTGACCCTCCGACAGTGCCCACTCCCTCAGCACTGACCGTCCGACAGTGCCCACTCCATCAGCACTGACCCTCCCACAGTGCGGCACTCCCTCAGCACTGACCCCTCCCTCAGCACTGACTCTCCGACAGTGCCCACTCCATCAGCACTGACCCTCC
>NW_025978084.1:0-6661 GCF_021869965.1 Rhincodon typus | reverse complement strand
ATGTAGGACCTGTCTCATTGCCCTGTCACCAAGAGTGGAAAACCATCTCCGACAAACAACTGCTGGAGAAAAAAGCTTGGAATCAATCATCAGCAGACAATTGGCTAAGGGGTCAAGCACACAAGAATTAATAAACTAATGTATCATAGAATCTTAGAATTATACAGCACAGAAGAGTTCCTTTCACCCATCAAGTCTGCATTTACTAAACTACTCTAAATCTACACTTCTGAGGAAGGGTTACCGGACCCGAAACGTTAACTCTGTTTTCTCCATCACCGATGCTGCCAGACCTGCTGAGCTTTTCCAGCAACTTTGTTTTTGTTCCTGATTTACAGCATCCACAGTTCTTTCAATTTTTATTTAGTTGGAGTTTTGTGTCCAGTTCTGGGCACTGGACGATAGGAGGGATATGAAGGCATTTGAGAGAGTGCAGAAGCAGTTTACAAGAATACTTCAGGGATGGTGAATTTCAGTTATGAAAACAGTTTGGAAAGGTGGGAACAATTTCCTTGTGCACACTGACAAAGCCATGAGAGGTCTGGACAGAATAGATAGGAAGGAAATGTTCCCACTTGTGAAAAGTGAGAATGTGAGGGTATAGATTCAAATTAATTGATGGAAAAAACCCAAAATGATAAGAAGAAATACTTTTTCATGCATTACGCAATCACAGGACAGAAAGCACAGCCAGAGACAGGACTGGAAGCAGGTTCAAACAGGGCATTCAAAAGGGAATTAGACATTATTGGAAAGGGAACATTGTGCAACAGTATGATGAGAAAGCAGGAGAATGGCACTAAAGGAGTTGTTCACTTTTTACAGCCAGTGCAGACATAATAGTCTGCATGGCCTCCTCTGTGCCATAACAATTGTGTGTTTCTGTAATTTGTTTATTCATACAATCATTAAGTGAAAATGCATATCATCCCATCCATCGATCTGATTAAAAGAATAAAACTTGGCCTGACTCATTTGGCATAGTTATTGCTATTTTTTAATAAAACATGAATGTGAATTTCAGAAGCAGGATGTATGTCAGACAAGTGTTCTTGTCTGTATTTGTAATTACAATATATATATAGCTAGATAATGTGATCATGTATAGATAACGTGGGGATGTGTTCAAGAGCAATTGGAAGAATGGTTTTGGTGGACAGAACAACAGAACAGTAAAAGACTTAGCAATATGAATTAACATGAATTAATTAAATTATAAATTTAAATTAAATTATAAATCAAGTAAATTAAATGAAACGGCAAACAAAAAATTTTAGTTCATTACTCCAGAATACCCTGAGCTAAGAGAAAAACAATATTCTATCTTATTTAGTCGTATTTCTAAAGAATGTACTTTCTTTAGCAATACTATTTGTAGTAAACTTTTAGACGAAGTGAAAATGATGGATTTTGGCAGATTTTTATTCAGTTGTGATTTTGCCCGGAGTGTTTCCTGCAGCAATAGGATATCACTGAAAATCCAGCATGCATTCTCTGGCCAGTCAGTTTAAATTAGTCAAATGATATTTTTATTGCAAGTGAAAGGGTTATAATTGCAATGTAAGTTTGTTTTTCCTATCATGTAGGCTTAGACATACAAAATTCAAGTAGCTCTAAAGCTCCCATTAGCATTACTGTGAAATGGAGGAGGAGATTTCATAGGTTTGCTTGTCAATTTCATGTGCTGTTGCATTCAGTTTGTTCAGTCAATTAGGATCAGGCGATGGAAAATTGAAGTAAGGTTGAAGTGGAACTGCAAAGTTCAGGGGTGAGAAAGAGTCTTTAGGCCAGTACAGGAAGACGGCAGAGCAATGCGTGAGAGAGGGGGAAGACTTTGGATATTCTTAGGTCTCAGAGTTTGAGAGTTAAGGAAATGGCTGTACTATTGCGCACATCTACATTAAAGAGGGGGAGAAAGAGAGGTGAGGAAGGGGTCAAGAAGCAGAAAGGAAAGACAGAGTAGATAGAATAGGGCAAAGAGGGAAATCCAGAGGAAATAGGGAAGAATAAGGAGATGTGATAGTAAGGAAAGGAAAGGATGGTGGGGGTGTCATAGGACAGGGTCATTTGGATGGGAGGCACAAGAATGGAACTTGGATGATAAAAATGTTCAAATGATACAGGTAAGGGGATGCAGAGGTGTGTGGTTTCAGGGGACAGTGAGAGAAAGAGAAGTCAGGGAGGGGAGAAAGAGGTCAGGGAGGGGAAAAGACGTCAGGGAGGGGGAAGGAGGTCAGGGAGGGGGAAGGAGGTCAGGGAGGGGGAAGGAGGTCAGGGAGGGGGAAGGAGGTCACATGAGGTTAAGAGATGGGAATCACAGTCACTGCAGTGAAAAGAAGAGGAATGAAGGCAACAGGAATGTGGACTGGAAGAGAATGTGATAGCCAAAAATAAGAATTGAACTGAGAAAACATAAACAAAATGGAGATGGAGGTTCATAAACCTAAAGTGGCCACATGTGGAATCAGTATGGGTAAGATACTAATTAAAAGAATTCAAGAAAGTTGGCAAAGGTGGGGTAACTGAAATAAATAACAATGAGGAGTTAGTGAGTTGAAAGGGTACTTACCAATGACCCTGCTAAACTGTATGGATATGTGACTACACAGCAGCCTGAAAATTACCCTGTTCTGTGATAAACAGCGTGTATGCACTGAACAGCAAACATGTTTAAAGGGACTACACACGGAAAGAAGCAGGCTATACGTAGAAATTAAATTTTAAAGGCAACAGTGGCCATTATGCAATTATAATCTAATTTCAATAAAAACATGAACTTCAGTCAACAAATTCAAAGATCAGTGCAGTATCACTGCTTCTTTGGGCAAAATTATTTAAGCACAAGGCCACTGAAAGGTAGATTTGCAGGGAAATAACAACTGGTTTTCCCTCTAGTCTAGACTATTGAAGATGGTGCCACTCATCAGCGGGGCCATAGTGGCGTTACAATAGTGAAGTCAGCATAATTTGGAGCAAAAGCAACTAATTATTCAGGGAAAAGAGCTCAGTGGCTAGGCAATGCTTTAACAAATGCTAGGGCAGAAAAGCAGCAGCAATATTCTGTTAAACTCTATGAAAGATCAAAAGGAGAAATACCACATTCATCCAAGACTACCTGTATGCAGCACATAAATACAGCTAAATGATACCACAACCAACAGATCAAACCAAAGCTCTGCAGCCTTGCCACATTTAGTCATGAATGGTGGTGGACAAATGTGACATGAGAAAAACTTTTTCACGCAGCCAGTAGTTAGGCTACAGAAAGGACTACTTGGGAGCGTGGTGGAGACAGGTTCAACTGAGGCATTCAAGATAAAATTGAATGATTATTTAAATAGAAAGAATGTGCAGTAGACAGGAGAACACCATAAAGTTAAAATGCTCAGAGAGCCAACGTATTCAAAATGGGCCTCACTCTGCATCATAACAATTTGGTGATTACGTGACAATTAAATGACTAACTGGAAGGGATGAGTCCACAAATTTTCCTGTGAAGTCCAGCACATCAGTGTAAAACACAAAGTTGATGAACTTGTAACCATTCTCAGCCAGAAGTGTTGAGTGGATAATCCATCTCTGTATCCTGAGCAGCATCACAGGTGTCAGTCTACAGCTAATTCGATTCACTCGACAAGATATCAAGAAACAGCTGAAGGCACTGGATCCTGCAAAGGCAATGGGCCCAGATACATTGCAGTAATAGCACTGAAGATTTGATTTGATTTGATTTATTACTGTCATATGAACCGAGGTACAGTGAAAAGTGTTGTCTTACGTGCTTTATAGGCAGATTGTACTATTCAAGTACATCAGGGTAACAGAACAGAGTGCAGGATACAATGTTACAGCTGCCAAGAAAGTGCAGAGAGAGATCAATATTAACATTAAAGAGGTCCATTCGAAAGTCTGATAATAGATTGAACTTCTACCGGACAATGTGCAAGATTTCCTGCCTATATCCAGTACACAAAAAAACAAGACAAATCCAATTTTGCAAAACTGCTGTCCAATCCATCTACTCTTAATCATCAATAAATTGACAAAGTGACCAATTGCGGCATCAAGTAGCCCTAGCAAAACTGCAGTCAGTGAGAACTGGGGGAAAACTCTCCACGGGTTAGAATTCAACTTAGTACAAAGGACGATTGCAGTGTTCAGCACCATTTGTGACTCCTCAAATTCTGAAGCAGGCTGTGCCCATAGACACGGACAACATCAGGCTTGACCTAATCAGTGGAATTTGGTTCCAAAAATGCCAAACAATGGCCATATGCATCAAAAGCAAATCTAACCACATTTCTTAGTACTTGGTGGTAATTACCATCACTAAATTTCACACCGGGATTACAGTTGACCAGAAACTGAATTAGACAACCATACAGTTGCAGGTCAGAAACTAAGAGCTTTGTGGTGATTAACTCACCTTCTGACGTTCCAAACCTGAACCATCCATTCACAAAGCACAAGTCAGGTGTGTGATGGAATGTTCTACATTTGCCTGGATGAATAGAAGAAAAAACATAATGCAGGACATAGCAGCCTGCTTCATTGGCACCCCATCCACCAGTTCCAATATTCAACTCCTCCACCACCAATGCATAGTGGCAGCAGTGTGTACCATCTACAAGATGCACAACAGCAAATCACCAAGGCTTCTTGTAAACTCATGACCTCTGCCACATAAAAAGTCAAGATTAGCAACACCAGCACCAAGACATTCCCCTCCAAACCACACACCAACTGACTTGGAACCATGTCATTGCTGCTTTGCTGTAGTTGGGTAAAAAGCCTGGAACTCTCTTCCTTACACCCGTGGCTATACCTAAATCACATTGATAGCATTGGTTCAAGGATGTGGCTCACCCATACTTCTTCCTGAGCAATTACGGTTGGGGTAATATATGTTAGCCTAGCCAGTGGTGCCTCCATCTATTTCAAGAATTAAGACAACTCTGGGTCAAACACAAGAATACAGGTTTCTGCAGAGAGTGCAATGGACCTAACATTGCCAAGATGTATGGCACTTTCTGGCAAAGTATTGTTGAAGGTTCAATTTCTGATCAATATTAAGTACAACAGTTAGAACTAAAATGGCACTTTAGTCCAGTTGATTGATAGTCATGTAACATTAGAATGCATGGCCATGCATTCAGCACCAATACAAATATCCACTGAACATGGAGGATACTTACTAGTTATCGAACATAATAGATTATTACACATTTAAGTGAATAAATAAGCACGGAACCAAATTGCATCAGGTTTGTGTCTCACTTGTGCACTTACAAGAAATTCCAGTGGGAATGGGCAACCCCTATATCAAAAGATCCTTCTAGATTTCCCAGCCTTTGCAACTGTATTCCACATCTTTCATAACCTAGTCAGCTTAACAGTGATGGAGGAAGAAAATTATTTGACTCCTGTCTAAAGGAGAGAATAGAAGAATATCCAGAAACCAAATTATAATAATCAACAGAAACACAAAATGTTTGAAATATGCATCAGGATTAATGGACTGAATTTTCTCACTTTGAGTTGAAGTGTTTTTTCCAAGGGAGATTCATGGTGCCCGCTCCTCCACAGCTTAGATTGGTTTTTTCACACAAAATTGTCCATTCTTTAAATAATTATCTGTGCGCTTGATTTTGTGATGCCCCTCTTGTGGAATCACAAGGCAGGAGAAGTTATCATGGCTTCAGGCACTGATGGTATTTTTGCTATATTTAAAGCCTAGCTCCACATCACTTCAAATGCCGCAAGGTAGGAACCACTGTTCGCACTGGTACTACATCATCATCACACACCACATGGCCTGAAAAAGCACTCTAAGCTTCTCACTTCATCAAAAAGGTCCTGGAGATGCTGGTTACCATGGTGGTAGACAGGAGGGCTGTGATTTATTCTGCAAATTAGCAGAGGAGGCCACGCAACCAGACTGAGCCAGCCTGGACTAAGTTTGCTGCCATGTCAATGCTGCATTCAGGGTTAAATGAAAATGCACAGCAGGGCAGAAAGAAGGCTAACGATTATCTGCACTCTGCAAGGGTAAGTGCCACTATCCTCTCTCTGCTACCTCACACACACAGGCCTACTGCTCTCAGCATGGACTGGAGGTGAGGTTGGCGTGGACTGCAAGTGAGGCCCTCCGTGATCTGCTTGAAGGACTGTAATGCTGAACTTTTTATTTCTTTATTTTTCTGATTTATTCCTAAGATTTTGTACATAGGTACCTCTTACCTAAGACGATGCGAAGGATTGGAATGCTGAACTTTTTATTTTTTTTCTATTTTATTCCTAAGATTCTGTACCTCAGTACCTTTGTACCAAAAGTGGCGCCATAAATGGTGACTTTGTAAACTTTTCACTGCACTCATGTGAATATATATGACAATAAACCTAATTCTAATTCTAAGTCAGGCTGGTGAGTGCTTGGTGAGGAATTTACAGGCGGTGATGTTCCCATGTAACTGCCACCCTTGACCTGCTACATGATAGTGGTGTTAAAATTGTTTCAGAGATAGCAGGAACTGCAGATGCTGGAGAATCTGAGATAACAAGGTGTAGAGCTGGATGAACACAGCAGGCTAAGCAGCATCAGAGGAGCAGGAAGACTGACGTTTCGGGCCTAGACCCTTCTTTTCTGAAGAAGGGTCTAGGC
>NW_025978083.1:0-6662 GCF_021869965.1 Rhincodon typus | reverse complement strand
AACGTCAGCCTTCCTGCTCCTCTGATGCTGCTTAGCCTGCTGTGTTCATCCAGTTCTACACCTTGTTATCTCAGAATTCTGTGGCACCCTAACCTGACCCTGGACCACAGGCTCCATGACCCAAGACACAAGGCAAGAAACACATAACAAATTGGGAAAGAAGGCTACTAAGATAACCACAGCAACAGCAATAGCATGCAGCCGTGAGGACTCCTGCAGATGACTAGCTGACATTAGATTGGAATGATTAGAAATCATTACTAATGAATTGGAAAAAGTTAAAACTTGTAGTTAAAGAGCTGGACAGCAGAATCCAGGGAAATCTGATTGATATGGGACAGTTGCAGGCACATTTGGAAAGAGCCCATTCTAGTGAGAGGAGGGCCATTGGACACCAGGAGGCAGCCTCAGCATACATTGACATGCTGGAAGAACAGTGTAGGGAGCTCCAAGTAGCCATACAGGCGTTGTCCAAGCCTGCAATGCAGAGCCTGATTATGGAGCATTCGAAGGGCCAGGAAAAAGTGCAGTCCCTAGAGAACCAGCTGTCTACCCAGAATGGGATAATGTGTACCTTTGGGGCTCCTACCTCCCCAAGGAGATAACAAGACCCACCCACTGCCACTCCACCTCTGCCCAACAGATGGGGACCCCCACCACCCTTCTCCCAGGTGGCTGCGCCTCCAGCACCCAACCCCCATCCAGATATTGACCTGTACCCTGACCCAGCACCACAGCCCATGAATCACCCAGCATCACACAGCTGGTGGTCACACTACATATACCACACCTACTTGAGCCACCCAACTGATGGACATTGCTGAAAAAGTGACACTTTTTGATTCCACCTCAGACCCATGTATATTTTTTTAATAAAATCTACTGACAGACTGTCACACATTGACTGGATGCGAGGGAGCAAGCCAAGTTAATCACCATGTGCTCCAGACAAGCCATCTATTCAGCCCTCTCTGAGGACCAACAACTCAGGAGGGGGTCCCTTGCCAACATGGAGGTAGCGGTATCCTGCTGTCGGGCAGGATAGGGCAGGCCCCAGAGAGGCTCTGCACAAGTGCCAACAACAACAAGGGGAAGAGCCCACCAGCTTTGCCTGGAGACTCTGGTCCAATTTGGTCATGTTTTCGGGGACATGACCCACACCTCTCTTACCGATGCACAACGGGACCACTGGGTCCACACCCTTGTCTCCCATGCCTCAGAAAGAGGGAGGGATGCATATCTGTGATTCAACCCCTCTGAAGCCTCCTGTAATGAGGTTTGGGTTCTCTGCAAATTAATTGCTGTATGGGAGAAAGACTTGAGGACACAACAGCCATCCAGAAGGTCAGTCTGTATAAGTGCGGTCCAGACTTCTTATAGCCCCCCTTCAACTTGGAGGAATGAAAGAAGGGGCAGTGATTACACCAAGGAGTCTGAGGCAGACTGTTCCTCCATAAAAGTGCCCTGACCCCAGAAGAAGGGAACTCCCACAAATGAATCCCAAACCTGATCTGTGCTACCCCTAAACTCCTTCCAGAGTCAATGCAGGACCTGGCCAATGCCGTTAAACAGACCAACACCGAACATTTCAGGGAGGCTCAAAACTCTGACCCTGATTTATGACAGTTCTCCCATGGGAAGTACCCTAATGAATACAAACATTGGCAAACTAAACTTTCACTGAACGATAGCTTCCTTCTCGAAGAAGGGATCAATGTAGTACCCCTTATGGACCACAACCAAATTATCTACCAGTTCCATGATGCCCATGGCCAGCAAGGCATTGAGGCCACTATAGACAAAATTAAAACCTCGTGTTGGTGGCCTAACTTGGTCAAAAATGTCAAACATTACATTGACAACTGTCTCATTTGTGCACAGAGCAACCTTCATCACTGCAGTAATAAAGCATACTTGAGACACACATGACCAGTAGAGGTGCCTTGGACTAACCTCCAAATTGACTTCATCAGCCCCTTATCCACCTCTCCTGGTGGCTTTAAGTACATCTTGGTTATTATCAACACTTTCACTAAGTCGGTCGAAGCACTTCCCACACGTACAAACACTGCAAAGTTCACAGCCAAAAATCCTGACACAACAAATATTTACAAAATCGGGACCTTCCCCGCAGCATTGAGTCCTATCAGGGCACACATTTCACAGCCCAGGTCATGCAGGAAGTCATGTCTCTGTTTGGCATTACTCGGAAATTTCACATTGCCTACCACCCACAGTCCAAGGGGATAGTAAAATGTATGAACCATACTCACAAGGAGTGAATATGAAAAACCATACAGCAGAACAGCACTACATGGGACATGGTCCTGTCCTTTGTACTCATGTTCGTTAGAAATTCAGTATCTAACTCCACCGGCCTCACTCCACACTTTCTAGTGATTCTAATGACATGTGAAAGGTCTTGAACCCCGATTGGGACTGGACCTTTCAGAACCTGGTATAGACGCACTTACATATGAAGCTGTTGCCCGCACTCGCCTAGAAAACATCAAACCTGCACAATTGGCTGCAGCTGTTAAAATTGGAACAAAACAAAAACAGAGTAGGGCCTGTTTCGATGCTAAAGTCCTTTGGAATATAATGTTGGACAACAAGTCGTGCTCCAAGTGTACCAACCTGACTCTTTCCTTGCACCCAAAATTTTGGGGCTTCACTCCATTATGGATAAAGTTAGCCCATCTGTCTATAAACGTCTACTAGATATGAATTGAATGGGTTGGTATCACATCAATCAGATAAAGCCCTATGCCCCACAGAGCAGTTCCCACCACTTCCACATGCTTTTGGACACAATGCGTCCTGGTACAAGCTTCAGAGGGAGTCTATCCAGCAAAACCTCGGCACTGACTGCAGGAATAAACCCTCTCCCAGATACCCCAGGACTGAATGGGGTGGTGTGCTCCCTCCCCAGTGATACCCCAGCCCCTGAGACCAACTGGCATCGCCCTGCCAATGATGCACAGTTATCAACAGGGAGGCCGCAGTGCCAACAGCGCAGGGTACAGGAGCTCCTTTCTGATTATGGATGGTATGACACATAATACAGTCCCGACGATCCTGAAGTGCAAACACAGCAGCCAGGTGCCAATGATATTAGCATAATGGGGTGTCACGGTAGCATAGTAGTTAGCATTGCCGCCTCACAGCGCCAGGGGCACGGGTTCAATTCCAGCCTTGGGTGACTGTGTACAGTTTGCACATTCTCCCCGCGTCTACATGGGTTTCCTCCGGGTGCTCCGGTTTCCTGCCACAGTCCAAAAATATGCAGGTTAGGCGGATTGGCCATGCTAAATTGCCCGTAGTGTCCAGGGATGTGTAGTTCAGGTGGATTAGCCATGGGAACGGCAGGGATGGGGTAGGCGTGTGAGTCTGGGTGGGACGCTCTTCGGAGAGTCGGTATGGACTTGTTGGGCCAAATAGCCTGTTTCCACAGTGTAGGGATTCTGTGATAATGTAAAAGGCAACAGTTAGTCTGCACAGACACCTCCAACAACTTATCCACTAAACAAAGGACAGAAAGGCATGGGGTCCAGCTGCACAAAGAATCTAACTGTAGCATGCCATCTGAATGGTTGACTCTTGTTTCAAGCTATTAAGTGCATCTCCCTGATTGGCCAGAACTACAGAAAGTTCCAGAAAACCATCTAAAAGATATAAAAAAAGGGTTCACCTGCAGACTTTACCCTTGAGACTTCCCTCAAAATCCCTGGAATCATCTGAGGAGATCAGCTGATCATCCAGAGAGAGAGAGAGAGAGAGAGAGAGAGAGGAAGAATGCAGCTTTGCAGACCCAAAGACAGAGCCACAGAAAGAGAGAGCGACTGTGTAAATATACAGGAGACTCGGGAAGTATTGTAACCTTAAGGGGCCATAGAATTAAAGATTAGCTTAGTATTAAAAACTATTGTAACATTGTTCCTAATAAAGTTGCAAATTAGACAGTGAGTGAGGGAGAGAAACATAAACCATTGGAGTAAATAAGGGAACGTAACAGGGGCTCATTTGGCTCTTTGAGACTGCTTGACCATTGAGTGAGATCATGGCTGGTGTGCCACTTATTTCCATTTACCCATCTCCACCTCACATTCTTTATCCTTTAGTTAACAAAAGTTTATAAATCTAATTCTAACAATTGCTGTTTCTGGGGTGAGTTTGAAACTCTTATTACCCTTTACATGCAAAAGTCTTTCATAACTTCATTCCTGAAAAGTTTGGCTCCAAATGTATCCCCTCGTTCTAAACTTTATAACCAGCACGAAACATTTCTTGCTATCTAGCTCGTTTATGCATACTGTCTGTTTTCTGGCAGCCAGCAAATTTTCAACCCTTGCTAATACATTAGCCCCTACACCATAAGCTTCTGTTTTGGTGCAATAACCTTTAATGTGGGAACTTGTTAAATACCTTCTAGAAATCCAAGTACAGAATGCCTACAGGCTACAGTGTATGTTACTTTTTGAAAACACTCCAATGAATTAATTAAACATGATTTCCTTTTGAGAAAGCATGCTGATTCTTCTCAATAAACTTGAATTTTTCTATGTGCCCAGCTATAATACCTTCCCCATGACAGATGTCAATCTAACTAGCTTATAATTTCCTGTTATCTGCCTCCCTTCCTTCTTGAAAAGAGGGTTTGTACTTGCTATTTTCCAGTCTAATGGAACCTTTCCAGAATCTCATGACTTTTGGAACATTAATAGTTACACACTTACTACCTTAATAGCCATAGCTTTAGGGTGCTAGAATGAAGGAACTGGGGTTTGTCAGCCAGCAGTTCCATCAGTGCCCTAGCGATTGCAATTTTACTGAGAACCTCTCTTTATCACCACCCGATTTACATGATCATTGGAATTGTTTTTATATCGTCTCCAGTGAAGACGGAAGCATTATTTTTTCATGCCATCTGCTATGTTCTTAGCATCTACTATTAACTCCATATTCTCACTTTCTGGAGAATCAGTAATCACTTGTTTTCCTTCTTAAATACCTGTAGAAACTTGTGCTATTCATTTTTACATAACTAGTGTGATTTCCTCTCACACTCTAATTTTCTTCTTCTGATTAATCCTTTACTTATTCTCTGCCGTTCTTTACATCCTGTTTTATCATATGACCAGCCACTCATCTTTGCACACTTGTATGTTTTCTTCCTTAATTTTTTGCTTTGCTCAACTTCTTTATTTAATGACCGATGAAACTTTCTTCCCTTGTAATTTATTGTTAGTAGGTGCCTACTTATTCTGAAATACCTCCTTCTATGTCTACCATTGCATCTCTATTGGTTTATCCCCTAGTTTTCCAGATCACTTTAGCTACTTCAACTTCCATGCCTACAAAGTTGCCCTGGTATAAGTTAAAATATTAATCATAGGCTGACCATCCTACCTTTCAAATCAGATGTAAAACTCAATCATATTGTGTTTTCTACTACCCGGTATTCTGAGGCCGTTAATTAAAGCTGTCACATTACACAACACCATGCCATGCTGTCTGGTTGGTTTCAGAACTGATTGCTCCAAGAAAGTATTTTGAAAGCAATCTAAGAACTCTTCGTCCAGGCTATCGTTGTCAATCTGATTTTTCCAGTTTATATGTAGATTTAAATCACACATGATTACTGCCTTATCATAAGCAGCTAATATTTATGCTTGTATTCTTTGTCCTACATTGTAATTAATGTTTCAGGCCTGTAGACCGGTCATAGAAGAGACTTACTTCACTTTCTCATCCTCATCTCCATCCAAACTGATTCTACATTCCGATTGCCTGAACCAAGGCCATCTCTAATTATTGCACCAATGCCAACTTTGATTAATAGTGTTACTCATCCACTTGTACCTAGCTTCCCATTCTTCTTATCTGTTACCCGCCCCTTACTTTTCTGGATCCAATTCTTGTTACCATGCGGCTATATCTCTGTAATGGCTAACAGATTATATTTATTTACTTCAATATGAGCTATCAATTCATTTATTTTTTTAGGATTGCTACACATATTTAGGAACAGAGTCTTTGGCTTAGCCTTGATGCTATCCTTGCAACATCTAGTCTTGATTGTTTATCTATTCTTAGGTTTAACCTCTCAGTCTCTTCCTGCCATTCCCTGACCTTTATTGCTGATAATACTGCTTTACTTTCATGCTTAACTCTACTCCTTGGTCTTCTACAATGACCCACATTTGATTCCTCATTCCAATTATTTAGTTTAAAGCCCTCTCTACTTCCCAAGATATATTATTTACTAGATTTCATCAATGGTGGGGAGGTGATGGCCTAGTGGTATTATCTCTGGACTATTAATCCAGAGATGCAGATTATGTCTCGGGGACCCAGGCTCAAATTCTGTCATGGCAGATGGTGGAATTTGAATTCAACAAACATCTGGAATTAAGATTTTGATGATGACCATTGTTGGGAAAAACCCATCTGGTTCACTGATGTATTTTAGGAAAGGAAACTGCCATTCTTACCTGATCTGTTCTACATGTGAGTTCAGACTTACAGCTCTGAACTGCCTAATTATTACATAGAAACCAAAAGAACTGCGGATGCTGTAAATCAGGAACAAAAACAAAGTTGCTGGAAAAGCTCAGCAGGTCTGGCAGCATCTGTGAAGGAGAAAACCGAGTTAACGTTTC
>NW_025978082.1:0-6662 GCF_021869965.1 Rhincodon typus | reverse complement strand
GGCAGCATCTGTGGAGGAGAAAACAGAGTTAACGTTCCTCAGAACTGAGGAAGGGTCACCAGACCCGAAACGTTAACTCTGTTTTCTCCTCCACAGATGCTGCCAGACCTGCTGAGCTTTTCCAGCAACTTTGTTTTTGTTTTTCATCCTATTCATCCATGAACTCATCGTTTGCATCAAGGTCAGCTCAGTTCTTAATCTCATCCTGCCCAAATTTTGTTCACCAATTTATCTATTTCTCCTCTTTAAGTCTTCTCTTTGTATTTAAATCTCTGCACATTCTCTCTCATTCACTCATGTCAAAAAGCTTTCCATCCCTAAAATCCTCCCACCACACCATTCAGCCCCTTAACTGTTATTTCTCATTCTGGCCTGTCATCCACACAGCCTTCCATTTGTTCCACAGCAGCCATGCTTTCAGCCATTCCAGCTCCCTCCCTTTGGAAATCCTTCCCTCTCTAAACATTCCTGACTCTCCTCCTTGCAGACTGGACTTCAAACTAGCTCTTTCACTCAATTCTCCCCACAATCGTTCTTCCTTTGGCTTGACATTCATTCAGCTGATGACTTTGTGAAATGTTCTGTGATTTTTTTTCCCTCCTCAGTCGCATAACATGTAGAGCAGAGGATGCTTTAGAGCTGAATGCAGGTTCTCAATGGAGGAAGGCTACAACATTACAGTCTCAATTTCCTGTTTTTCCCTCCAGACTAATCCAAACTCTGTACATTTTTTTTTTCCCTTTATTCATTAAAGGGATGAGGGCATTGCTGACCAGGCAGCATTTATTGTCCATCCTAATTGCCCAGAGAGCAGTTTAGAGTCAACCACATTGCTGTGGGTCTGGAGTCACATGTAGGCCAGACCAGGTAAGGATGGCAGTTTCCTTCCCTAAAGGACATCAGCGAACCAGATGGGTTCTTAATTCCAGATATTTTATTGAATTCAAATTCCACTATCTGCTGCGGTGGGATTCGAACCCAGGTCCCCAGAACGTTATCTGGGTCTCTAGATTAACAGTCCATAAGGCCATTGCCTCCCCGAGGCAATTTTATATCCGTTGTCTTTAAAGAATCTTTCTGCATGACCGTTATGAATACTATAATCAATTTAGCAGTGATCATCACTTGTGCAAAGAAATTCACACAGTATAATGATGTGAAAATGCTTATAATTATTTTTTATTCACTCCTGGGATGTGGGCATTGCTAGCTGTTGGCATTTCTTGCCCATCCCTTCAGTCGTAGTGCTGAGCTATGTTCTTGAATCGCTGCAGTCCACCTGCTGTGGGTTTACCCACAATGCTATTAGGGAAGAAATCCAGGATTTTGACCCAGCAATAGTGAGGGAATGGCAATACATTTCAAAGTCAGGATGGTGGTGTTTTCGTGTATCTGCTGCCCTTGTCTTTCTAGATGGAAGTGGTCATGGATTTAGAAGGTGCTGTCTGAGGATCTTTGGTGAATTTCTGCAGTGCATCATGTAGATAGTACCCACTGCTGCTACTGAGCGTCGGTGGTGGAGGGAGTGGATACTTGTTGATGTGGTGCCAATCAAGTGGGCTGCTTCATCCTGGATGGTGTCAAGCTTCTTGGGAGTTGTTGGAGCTGCACCCATCCAGGCAAGTGGAGGGTATTCCATCACGTTCCTGACTTGTGCCTTGTAGATGGAGGACAGACTTTGGGGAGTCAGGAGGTGAGTTACTCACCACAGTACTCTGACCTGTTCTTGTAGCTGCTGTATTTATGTGGCAAGTCCACTTGAGTTTCTGGTCAATGGTAACTCCCAGGATGTTGATAGTAGGGGATTTAGTGATGGTAACACCATTGAATGTCAATGAATGGTGGTTGGATTGTTTCTTGTGGAGGTAGTTATTGCCTGGCATTTGTGTGGTGCAAATGTCACTTGCCACTTGTCAGTCCAGGCCTGGGTGTTGGCCAGATCTTATTGCAATTTAACATGGACGGCTTCAGTATCTGAGGAGTCGTGAATGGTGCTGAACATTGCAATCAGCAGCAAACATCCCACTTCCGACTTTATGTTGGAGCTAAGGTCATTGAAGCAGATGAAGGTTGTTGGGGATAGGACACCACCCTGAGGAACTCCTGCAGAGATGTCCTGGAGCTATGCTGACTGACCTCCAACAAGCTCCACCATCTTCCTATGTGTCAGGTATAACTCCAACCAGTAGAGAGTTTGTCCCCTGATAGCTACTGATTCCAGTTTTGCCAGGGCTCCTTGATGCCACACTCGGTCGAATGCAGCCTTGATGTCAAGGGCTGTCACTCTCACCTCACCTCTGGAATTCAGCTCTTTCATCCATGTTTGAACCAAGGCTGTAATGAGGTCAGGAGCTGAGTGGCCCTGGCAGAACCCAAACTGGGCGTCACTGAGCAGGTTATTGCTGAGCAGGTGCTGCTTGATAGCTCTGTTAATGACATCATTTTGCATCTAATGTTTTGTCAGTTGATCTCAGCCAGAACATGAACAGGGGAACAACAATGAATGGCCCAATCAAATATTGTGAACTTAGCAAGAATTCCTGCTCACTAACTACTGACGCTTGTCGGTGACAGGTGTGGCACCTCACACATTGTCAAAGTATTTACTGGTTCAACGTTGAGGTTCACACTGTATCATAGCAGAGAATCTGTCAGCACCTCCAGAAATAAAAACTGGAGAACAGTTGCCTCATAATTTTGTAGACATCTATCAGGTCTCCTCTCAGCCAGTCTTTCCAGTGAAAACAATCCTAGTCTTTCTAACGTTTCCTCATAGCCAATGCCCTCGACACCGGGCAACATCCTGGTGAACCTTCTCTGTACTCTTTCCAAAGCTTCCAGATCCTTCCAGTAATGTGGCAACCAAAATTGCACACAATACTCCAAATGCAGCCTAACAAAGGTTTTATATCGCTGCAGCATGGTTTGCCAACTCTTGTACTCCACACCCCAGAAGATGAAGACAAGCATGCCATATGCCTTCTTAATCACTTTGGCCACCTGTGTTGCTACTTTTAGGGAACTGTGGACCTGCACGCCCAGATCCGTCTGTATGTTAGTGTTCCTAAGGGTTCTGCCATTAACAGTATAATTCACACTTAAATTTGATCCTCCCAAAATGCATCACCTCGTATTGGACTGGATTAAACTCCATCTGCCATTTCTGTGCCCAAGTTGCCAATCTATCTATATCCTGTTGTATCCTTTCACAGTTGTTGGCACTATCAGCAACTCCAACAATCTTCGTGTCATCTGCAAACTTACTAATCAGACCACCCACATTATCCTCTGGATCATTTATACATACTACAACAACAGAGGATCTAAGACTGATCCCTGTGAGACACCACTAGTTACTGGTCTCCATTCTGAAAAACTCCCTTCCACTGCTACCCTCTGTCTTCTATGACCAAGTCAGTTTTGTATCCATCTAGCCAACCCACGCCGAATCTCATGTGATTTTAGTTTTTGTACCAATCTGCAATGTGGGACTTTATCAAATGCCTTACTAAAGTCGATATAAACTATATCCACAGCTCTCGGCTCATCAATTATCTTTGTGATCTCTGCAAAAAATTCCATCAGGTTGGCGAGACATGCGTACAAAACCGTGCTGTCTGTCACTAACTAGTCCATTTTCTTCCAAATGTGCATATAGCCTGTCCCTCAGTATCTTCTCCATAGAGGGCACCTGTCACCTTGGTGTTGCACCAGGCTGTAGTCACCTGTGAGATGACACAGAGGTCTGCACTGAGAAGGGCACAGATATCTATTACCATCGATCTAGGATGTCACAATCTCCTTCGACAATGGCCCTCAGTCATCTGCAGTCATTTCTCCCTTTGCCCATAGACCCTTCTCTTAGAGCAGGGCCTCATTCTCCATAATGCCCTTTGATCTCCTCTTCTCGTCCTGTAATGCCTGGTACGGTGCTCCTCCCCATTTCTAATGGCCCCAGTTTCTGAGAATGCAGCTTCCATTCTTACCTCCACCCCTCTTAGTGGAGTCCAAGGTGCCTATGTGATGCCAGAGGGATGACCACACACACACACACACACACCTGGAATGGGCCACTGTAATTCCAACCACACAGACAAAGGAAATGCAAAAATCTAAAGGTATCGTGGCCACAGTCCTAGAGGACCATAGGACCACTCTCTCAATCGGGAGAGAGGGAGATGATTGAGGACCACCACACCTCAGGCGAGGGCCGAAGTTGAGAAGAAGGGACCTTCATGGTAACCTCAGCCAGTGCACGTATTAAACCCACACCGTTAGCATCACTGTGCTGTACATCGCAAGCCAGCTGGGCTGATGCTATAGGATGATCTTTTTTCAATAGATACAACCTGATGTTGCTGTTTCCTCATGGGTTCAGCCTAACAGGAGGTCGGGAATCACATTACGTCCTGCACTTTGTACTGTGGCGCTGCTTTTGTAGACCATACCGTCCTTACGCTGAGTTTGCTGCATCTCTGTCTTATCCATCAGTGATATGGTCTGACCCTGTGAATTTCCAGCAAGCTCTCTTATTTACATATGAATGTACTGAATATCAATCTTTGTATCTCTGATCTCTTGTTCTGTTTTTGCATGCTCCCTTCTTGGAGTCTGTAACATGTGACTGCTCGTGTCTGAGACACAGCATCTTGTACACCACCAGATCATTAACATGTATGTTCTCATTATCCTACATCCATCACCAATCCCCGAAATAGTCTTCACCTGCTGCTCTGAAGCACGAAGCAGCTGAGCACTGCTGCCTCCAGGAAGGTTTCAGGCATTGCAGAGGTGGGCTTTTACCAAGCCCTTAACTTTGTTCGTTTGTCTGCTTAGGAGCGAGGGCGAGTTTGGCAACATTGTTTCCCCCCCTCCATCAGAAAAGTTGGAGTTTTCTGGCTGCTTACCTCCATTCCAGTCCGATCCAGGCCTTTGAAAATTCCGCCCAAAATAATAAATCCACAGATTTTGAGTTGAACGTGGACCTAACAGACTCTCAATAGCATTCCTTAAGGATATACAGTTAGGAATGGTACTGATATTCAGAAGGTAGTATTAAGGATAGTCAGTGCACCATAAACCATGCATGCCAGATATCAAGCACCAGACAAAAGATACTCCACATGCCTTTTGGAATTGGTGTCCTATCTGTACAGTTTATGCATTTGTGAATGACTTTCTGGATTCGTACTTATGAACCTGTACCTAGGTACCTAAGATGGCGCCATATGTGGTGACTTGTAAACATTGCACCGTACTCATGTGAGTACACGTGACAATAAAGCTAATCCTTCAGGTTGGCAGAAAGAGTGGTTTGATCAGTGGGTACATGTGAAGCATGTTATTTCTCTCACATTTTTCTTTTCTTGCCGTTCAGTCTTGCCCATGGCATTTAAAACATTGATTGATGCCACCTAATAACTACCTCCAAATGAACCTTCGCGTTTTTTTTAAACACTGGAATGAATCCTCCTCCATTCCTTGTTTGGAAAGGTCAGAAATTGAGGATCTTTCTTCTGGGAGGGAGGGAGTGAATAGCAAGGTGTATTTTTCGATAAGAACGTGTTAAATTCAGCTCTGTCCTTCGCAATCACAATACCACTGTCTCCATCCACAGATTCACACATCCCTGATCAATGGCAGGCCCAGTGCTGATGACCCTTCCCCCACTTTGTTGGCATTTACCTCGGCTCGTTACATTCGTCTCCTCCTTCAGCGCATCAGAACACTCAATGCTGACCTCATGACCCTTGGCTTCCGTGACCCTCGGGAAGTTGATCCAATTGTCACACGCAGGGTAAGGACAACTGAACCATTAAAGGCCATTTCTGTTTTTTTTGTTGACAGGACTCTTATCCCTGTGAATAAAGACGACACAATGTTTTAACTTTTCGGTTAAGAATTGTCCTTCTGCATTGTTTTGCAGTGTTTTGTAGCTTGTTTAAAACTTTTGCCTTTCTCCATACTGTTGAAATTTTGTAGATTATGGTAGACAATTGTCCCCTAAAGCAAGTGTTTCCATTTGTGTATTTAAACCAGCCAACCCATTGCTAACTATAAAACTTAGATTGACTTTGCTGAAGTAACTCATTTAGAAGTGTTCATGCCATAGCTCTGTTTTAAGGAAATTTCATTTTCAAATGCATGTATTACATAAATGTAAAGCTCATGTTTGTGTGTTCTGTGAATTGAGGAACTGAATGTGGTGAGTCACACTGAATACTAAAAGGTTTAAACGTACATCTGGTTTGTTTTCTTGCACAGTATTACTACTCCATCAAGGACATCTCTGTTGGAGGCATGTGTATCTGTTACGGTCATGCACGTAGCTGTCCGTGGGATGAAACACTAATGGTTCGTAACTGATTTAATTCCATCAAAAAAATTAGTGCATGTGTAACATTGTGCAGTCGTCAAAACTGACCACAAACTAAGGTCTGATCAATTGTGAATACTTGTGTCAAGTGGGTGGCATTTTTGAGCTGGCACACCTTGGTCAAATTGTTACCCAATCTCCTCCTTTATACAAACCAAAAGAACTGCGGATGCTGTAAATCAGGAACAAAAGCAAAGTTGCTGGAAAAGCTCAACAGGTCTGGCAGCATCTGTGGAGGAGAAAACAGAGTTAACGTTTCGGGTCCGGTGACCCTTCCTCAGAACTG
>NW_025978081.1:0-6662 GCF_021869965.1 Rhincodon typus | reverse complement strand
GAAGAAGGGTCTAGGCCCGAAACGTCAGCCTTCCTGATCCTCTGATGTTGCTTGGCCTGCTGTGCTCATCCAGCTCTACACCTTAAGACAGATTATTATCTGTGTGGCAATTGATTTAGAAAGGGGAAGCTGTAACGAGACATAGGTGTCCTTGCACAGCTGGTGAAAGTACTCATGCAGGTGCAGCAGATGGTGAAAAAGAAAAATGGCATGTTGGCTTTCATAATAAGAAGATTTGAATATGGTTGTAGGGATGCCAGTAGCAATTTTTCAGGGTCTTAGTGAGACCACGCTTGGAGTACTGTATTCAATTTTGGTCTTTTTCTATGAAGGAGGATGTTCTTGTTATGGAAACAGTGCAATCAAGGTTTAGAAGTCAGGTTTCTGGGATAGCAGGACTGATGTCTGAAAAGAGACTGAATTGGTTAGGATTATATTCACTGGTAATTAGAAGAATGAACAGGGATTGCACAGAAAACTCCAAAATTCTAACAGGAAGAGACAAGGGAAATGCAGGAAAGATGTTCCCAAAAGTCTGGGGAGTCCAGAACTAGTGGTCATAGTTTGAGCATTGATTAGATAGAGAATCATGTTTACTTTGCGCAGAGATTTTAACAAATGCTGAATGAAATATTCACCATTAGACTGCTTTCTAGAATCACTGAACCTGTAAAACATGCTAGCCTGATCGCTCATCTCTTTAAAAATATAGTTGTTCTTCCAATGTTAAAATAAAACTCATTTATAATTGATCATCATGTTCATTCCCACTCTGCTTCAGTAAGGGGTTATGATTTATTTAATATCTCGTTCAGATCTTTCACTGGGCGCAGCATCTGAAGGGCAATGCAAACCACAGAGAAATGCCCCTAATAGGCTGTAAAAAAAACCTGACACCAATTTCTCATGTTTTATTTAGCTTCTGCTAGGACCTGAATTGAACACCAGCCAGACAGTCAACACAATGAGCATTTACCACCTTTTTCTTACACTGCTTCTGTTCAACAAAGCATTTATCATTTCATTCTGACCTAGATGCATGGAATGCACTGCAGACCTACTTTAAAGAATCAATAAATTCTTCTGCATAATGAGTAGTATCCTAAATAATATTATTACTATTTACAAGTGACATATTACTGAAGCTTTTCATCTTGTATTGATTGGGGCAAATGCAAGAATGTCAATTTTCAAACAATCTCAAAAGTTTGTACTGTAATAGAAAGGAGTGTTGACTGGTTGACAATTTGAATCTGAATGGCTGAGGCATTGCCATTGAAAAAACAATGAGGAACTACATGTTTTCTAGGTTCTTGGCAAATTTTGACAAATTGGCTTACATACACTTGCTAGAATTGACATAAATTCATACACAGAGACCCATTCTCTATGAACAAAGAGAATATTTCAAGGCTCACACCTTTACATTAAAATGCTTGCTTTCTTTGTTGCTTTCTTCATGACGACACCTTAACCAATTAGGATCGACTTGTCAACCAATCAATAATTCTTCTCCTGCAGTATGAATTTTTATAAATGTTTGAGAATTGGCATTCTTGTATATGTCCTGAGTCAAGATGAGAATTTCAGCACAATGTCTTTCTTTTCAGCAATATTCAAGATTTGTAATATATTTTTGTCTGAATTTTGTTGGTCAGCACCTTTAGCCTGAAGACAGTTATTCTATTTTCATAGATTTATACATATTGCTGACACAAATAATTCTCTTGACCCCGTACATGGGTTTTCACTTCGACTGGCTAAATAGAAATAAAATTAACACTTTGCAGCTTAAGAGCATCTTTAACAAAGTAAAACTTTACAGGAAAACTATCAGACAAAATTGGACATCAGGTTACATAAGGTGGCATTAGGACAATTGAACAAAATCCTAAATTGTTGATCAAGATGTAAGAAGCATTTTAAATGAAGTGCAAAAACTGACCACAGGGATGTGGCAACATTTAGGGCTGGAATTATAGGATTTAGGTTGTAGGTAATTGAAGGCACGGTCACCAATCATGAAGCAATTAAAACTGGGGATGGATAACAGACCAGAATTGGAGGGTGTTAAAGATCTTGAGGTGTCATTAGGCTGGAGGACATTAGAATTAGCCGGTGGGAGGGTGGGGTATGCAGTGGTGACTGTTGTGGTACAGTGGTAGTGTCCTTACCTCTGAACCAGAGGGGCCCATGTTCATGTCCTTCCTACTCTAGAGATTAGTAATGATGTCTCTGGGCAGGTTGATTTGAAAATATCTACAGTTAGACAGGTATTGTAAGTAAATTAGGTATTGTATCTAAAATTAAAACACAGACAACAACAGTAAAATCTTAACACCAGCATTAAATGCCTCCAGTGAATTTCAATCCATTCATTCACAAGCAGCCCTGCAATGTGAGTGAGGGATTTTAGCTTATTTAATAAATATTTTCAATCATGGTAAGAAGCTTAATTTTCTTTACTGACTGAATGGTGCTAACTTAGATGAACTAGAGACAAATAGGATGATAAATGTGTCAATTTCCATCTTCAATGGAGTTTAATTTTAATTGTTTTCTCACTACCAACTTATTCTTTTCTCACCCTTCACCTTTCAAAAAGATATCAGACCCAACATTCCAGGTATGTGGTATGTAGTCAGGGCAGAATAACTTGGCTTACAATACGCTTCAGATCCCAATCTCTCTGTACAAAGAAAGGACCAAATGCATGTTTTGGACATGAGACTCTCATACCTATTTTTCTCCGTTATCAATACATCAGGCAATTCATATCCAGTGCAAAATTTGTGTGTGCATTCTACAGCACCATCAACCTCTCTGCTCTGACCCCTCCACATGCTTATACTCAAGTGCAGATTTCATTCTTGCACATGAGACACAGCATTCCCTAATTCTAGATCATAACTTCCATTTTCAGCTTCGCTCTTTGGAGAGACTCAGCATTAAAAATGAAAAATATTTAATTTCCAACAGATTCAAAGCCAGAGCGTGGTTATGACCTCATTAATGGGTCAACATGATGGAGAGGAAGAAAAACGACAGTGTAGTATTTTTATCAGTGCAGAGGGCCATGTCACATTAATGACACTGCGGTGGTTACAGCTTAGGCAGCAGATAGCTCAAATTCATATTGCCAGCAGTAATATTTTCATTTGGGATTGGATGTGCTAGGAGTTCAGATTCACAACCCACTACTGGTCCTAAAAAAAACAAGGCTAATAAATCTTTTCTTTGTATTAAGTCCAAATTTAACCTCAGGATACAGTTTATCTTTTGTAGGAGGATGTAAAACAGGTGATTGTGAGCAAACAGTCTGTTGTACATCTCCCCTGCTATCCATCAACATCAAGTTCAATCATGAATAATATAAAATTGGCTGACGAATTGTTGTAACGTCATTTTATGCTATCACACAAAGTCAAAACGACCCTCATAGAAAAATGCAGAGGGGTTGATGGTGCAGTAGAATGCATACACAAATTTTGCACTGGAGGTGAAATGCCCAATGTATTCATAAAGGAAGAAAAATAGGCATGTGGGTCTCATGTACAGTCCAAAGATGGGCAGGCTAGGTGGATTGGCCATGTTAAAAATTGCTCATAGTGTTCAGGGATGTGGAGATAAGGTGCGTTATAGGAGGATGGGTTAGTGTGGACTTGTTGGGCCGAAGAGCCTGTTTCCACACTGTAGGGATTCTATGATTCTATGATCCTTTCTTTGTACAAAGACGGTGGGGTCTGAAACCTGTTGTAAGCCAAATTAGTCTATCCTGACTACGAATGACACAGAGCCTGAAAAATACTTTCTATGTTCATTTTTATTCTTATTATTTCAGTCTAATAAACTATTCGTATGTCTACCATCCCATTTAACTGGTTGACAAGGGCGGTCTTTCAGTTGATTAAAGTAAGGCACATCTATCCACCCATATGGAGTCAAGAAATGCCATATCTTTATTTTGGAAAAAAGCAACAGAATCCTTTACAGGATCTGGGTTAACATGTATCCCTCAACCGTCATCACAAAATGAGCATGACCATTATCCCATTGCTGTTTGTGGAACCAAGCTGTGTGCAATTGGACTGGCAAGATGACTATATTATAATAAAAAAAAAACCTCATTGTTTGTGAAGTGCCTTGGGACATCCTGGGGACATTAAAGACAGAATATTAAAGAAATTATATAATGTGACAATTACCAACCTTTATGAAAAGAAAATGTTTTAAGATGAAAACATTAAAAGAACGATGGAAATCACATGGGTCATGGCATATGCTACATTTAAAAAGTTCAGAATGAAAAGTTGCTGTTAATTTTAAAATGTTAAGGTTCATAGTGAAACTTGCCCATTGATAAGTAATTGGAAGAAGGGTAAAGTTTTGAGATGTATAATTCTTCAAACCATCTGGAGACCAGAAGTCAAGAATGTAATGAAATAATGTCTGCTGTGTTTACATCTCACAGTTAGTGCGCAGCATACTTTTAAGAGGCATGCTCACATCGTCACCATATCATAGCACATGACTTGAGGGTTTAATAGTCTTAAACTCCATTTAACAAAGGTCATTTGAAGCATGATATACTGATGGAAGCACGCTACTCTTTGTAACTGAATGACTCATTTTGGACTAGACGCTAAACTACCCACGATTGTAATGCCTGTACATACCAGGTGCTGTAATAAAACGTCTATTGAATCTTTCAGTACTACTTTACCCATGCTTTGTTCTTATGTTAAACTGTGAACATAGCTATTGCTTGATCACATACAAATACTCAGCTGAAGGCCAAAGTCAGTGTAGCACATCACACTCCACTTGCCCAGATGAATGCCAAACATACTCTTTCTTGTCGGCCCTCTCTGTTTGTAAAAATCTGGGTGAGACGCAATCAACACCACATCATAGCTGCAATCGCTTCTGTCTGCTCCCCAAACTGTACTCCTTGCTCTTGTCAGCAAGTAGGCAAAGATAAATTTACCAAATTAACCTTCCATTCCCACAGTTCATCACTATGACAATATGACATGCTTTTGGACATTGTTCAAATGGAAATGTAAACAAATTATTTACCTTCAACACTACTGTGTAATTCTGTAAGACCTGTGAATAACCATTGGCTGTTATGGAGTCTTACATCCTTTGTCTTTGACTTGTTGTGTCTACTATGAAAAGCTGTATTTTCAAAACTGGTGTCACATTCCTTTCATTTATCAACTACAGAATTGATTTAAATAATTTGTTGAGGAAACAGCAGACTTCTGGCTTTATTAAAATAAGATAGAAAACCCCTATTGCCTATTTTGTTTGCAGTCCCACCTATGGCCATGAAGATAAACGCATATTACTTTTTTTTAAATCCAAGATTGTTTGAATTGCTTGTACATCATTGATATTACCACTTTCTTGATCAGGATTGTCCATTCATCTTGCATTTAATATTTTAATGCCTAAAATTAAAAGCTATACTCTAGGACATTTAAACCATTCACAAGACTTCTGTAGCAATAAACACAGTGCAGTTTTTGTGCTGGCAGATGTACATGGACATGATCTCTTCCACACTCCAACTACAAGAGAAGTTTAGGGAACAAGACTCCTCCAGGTTGGCAATAACTCGCTGATTGCTCACACCGAAATGCATCTATACTGACGATTTTATTGTCTCTCCAATGCCCTTATTCAAAGGGAATTGTCAACAGGACTATGGTTATAGGACAGGGACTCACATCTCCCTTTATCACAAAACAACTTTCTACTGGGAATGCAGCAAATACTTCTACCCTGGGTTCAGGGTGACAGACAGCCTGTACAATGATGCAAAACCCAACACAGACACAGAGAAACTCAATAGAAATAGCAAGGTGATCCTTAGGCTCAAGTTGATTTTTACGAAGCCTAGTTCTTACTGCCATGTTGTGCAACTGTGAAATTTGGGCAACCTACAGCTGTCAAGAAAAGATGTTCTGCCATTTTTACCTTTGATTTCTGCAGCACATTCTTGGTATTTCATGGAGGGACAACATGGCGAATGAGAGATCCTCTCATTCAAAGGTAAATCACCCGAGTAAGCAAGCACATGCCAAGCAGGAGTGACGTTGTTGGCTCAGGCATATTTACAGGATGAAAGGTAAAAGCAATCCTAAGAATATTGTGGAGAATAGCTGGAGTCAGGCAAACAATAGGACACGCAAAGTTCAACTTCAAGGATACTTGCAAGCATGACGTGCAGGACCTAAATTTTAATTTTCCCTCATGAGTGACACTTTTGAATGATACAGGGAAATTGAAACAAAAACAGAAATTGCTGGAAAAACTCAGCAGGGCAGACAGCATCTGAACAGAAAATGCAGGGTTAATGTTTTGGGTCCAGTGACCCTTCTTGGAAACTTGTTTCAAATTGTTCCATTTCCTGTTGACCAATATGTGCCACGACGGCCATCAATCTTGAGAGCAGCTCGACGATAGGCTACAGTACCAAACTCAGCAACCCACAATGATACCTAATAAACAGCTCATATGCAACACGGTGTGACAGAATCTGCCTCTCATGCATCGGTCTTTTCAGCTTTCAGCAAAAGTACACCATGTGAAACTATCCTATTGCCAATGAAGAGAGATAACAAGGTATAGAGTTGGATGAACACAGCAGGCCA
>NW_025978080.1:0-6662 GCF_021869965.1 Rhincodon typus | reverse complement strand
CTCCTATGATGCTGCTTGGCCTGCTGTGTTCATCCAGCCCTGCACCTAATTTATTTCCTATTTTGCTTTCGATGATAATACTTCAATGCTGCTACTCACATTGCTTGCTGACATGGGACTATTAGATATCTGGAGAGCCCCTAGACCTGGTGTCATATTCAAATTAACATTTGGAAATGGGAATGCTATACCGCAGAAATTACTAGATTTTTGTGAGAATCTTTCATTGCTGTTCAGCATGGGTGCGATCACTTTGCTGAGGACTGCGTAATGCAGACTCTTCACTATCTATGTTCTGGACAGTAGGACCATATGAACATGGGCATACAACCCAGGTCTTCCTTCTATTTGCTTCAACCAAATAAAACTCAGTCAGTAATGTATAAGAGTTTGGTAAAGAAAAATATCCTGAATTTCTCCTCCCACAAGGTTGCATCTACAAAAGTTATGTTCAAATTGATTGCAAAAGAGACACTTTCAGAATATATAGGTTCATGGATATTTTCCATAAATCAAGAACAATTCATTCTTTGGAAACAAATTAAGTGTTGCCTTTCATTCAAGTGATATTGCAAGAAGTCTGTTCTTTATTTAACTAGTTGTTTTGAGATACATTGCAAATTCAATTCACTCAGGAAACCATAGGATATTGAAGTTATCAATGAAATTTAGAGTTAATTCTCAGACAGGCAACATTGATTTTCTTCATGCTGATTTTTAGCTCAATCAAATTTCATTATTTGTAAAGTTGGACTTAAGTCATTTAGCGGTCAATTCATGCTGTATTGGGTAAGTAAAGTTATTGTTTGAGTTGGTGTTCCTTCATTTAGGCATAACATAGAGATAATGGCTCTATTATTTATAGAAAGGTAGGGATAGAATGCAAATTTTGTTTTTGCATTGGGAAAAGAAGAAAACTGGCTCCTCCTCAGCTGTTTCTGAATTTAATGGCAAGACCTGGTGGCCGGCAAAATTGAAATTATGCTAGCTCACTCTTGAGCACAGTTGGGACCTAAGTCTTTGGCATGATGCTGCAACCCAAGAGTGGAGCATAGAGGTGGGAGGGTTGTTGGAGGGAAAGATCAAGTATCATCAATAAGGGGCTGGGAGAAATCATATGAGGAGGGGAGAAAATAGCAGGGGGAGAATGAAGGACAATGAGTGGGCATACCATGAAGGATATAAGAAAGCATTAGATTTCCCACACACCAATCCATGCACAATGTGAAGGGCAATCATTAATAACTGCAGGCAGATAATAGGTTTGCTTGCTGGATGGGGGATAGGACAGAGAGGGGAAAATAATCTCCTGCAGTTTTGGAAAGGTGTCTATTCCCCTAATTATATTGTGCTGACCATTGCTATGTTCCTATTTCCTCCTCACCGCTCAAATGCTCTTTGTACATTGGTGCTATGGTCAGTTCATTCAACCTACTTACAGTCCCCACTCTCGTTCGCATAACTGTTGGACAAATGCATGGGTGAGGGTCCTCTAACAGCAACTATTTCGATCTCTAATCCTGCCTCAACTGCATACATGCCCTCTTGTCCCTGATCATAGACTAAATTTGAATGACCTAGTTTGAGGGATATGACAACCTCATAGAGCAAAGTGTCCAGGTAGCTTTTCACATCCCTGACATGGCACAATGACTGTAGTTCGGACTCCATCTCCTCAATTCAGATACAAATTTATCAAGCTACAAACATTTACTACAAATGCTTTCTCCCTGGATCACCTTGGAGTCCAGCATCTGCCATATGCTGCAGCAGCAGCACATCACCTATCATGCCATCGCTATCATATTTCATGAATGAATGAATTAATTATTTAATTAACTATTTATTTTGGCATCTCCATTATTTACACTTTAAAAGACCATGTTTCCTTGCTGTTGTGATGGAGGTTTGTGTCACGTTCTTGTTTACTTCTGACACTCCTCTTTTTGCCTGTCAGCCAGGGCTCCCCGATTTGACTAGGTTAACAGCCCCAATCAGGGAAGTCATATTTTATGACGTCCAGCTGGCTGACCTCATTACAATCACTACAGAAAAGTGTTCAAAAAGATGTCAAATCCTGTGACTCTGGAAAAAGACGTATGGACCAACATCCATTTTTGGTATCGAGCTTGAAAAAATTCTTGGTGCCTAAGAACTTGGGATTAAACTCTTTCAAGGAAAGAACATTGCTTGGACATCATGTTATTAATGTTCAATTACTTTGGATTTAAACCTACATGTATAGGGCTTATAGGGGTAACTAAGCTGCAACAACCCAGATGATGTTCTTTTGTATCCTAAAATTCAAGTCCAGTTTGAGATTTCTGGCTTATGAATGCTGTACTTCTGAGAGCATCTTTTTTAAATCAGTCATAAGACATGGACTTCTTGGGATGGCCAGCATTTTTTATTGCCCATCCCTAGTTGCCTTTGAGAAAGTGGTGATGAGTTGTCTTATTGAACCACTGAAATCCATATTTTGTAGTTTGACCCACAATGCCCTTCGGGAGGGAATTCCACGATTTTGACCCAGCGACAGTGATGGAATGGTAATGTATTTTGGCGAGTGGCTTGGAGGGGAACTTGCAGGTGGTGTTGTTCCCATGTATCTACTGACTTTATTCTTCTAGAAGGAAGTGGTTGTGGGCTTACAACCTGCTGTCTAAGGATCTTTGGTGAATTTCTGCAGGGCATCTTGTAAATTGTACACACTGCTGCTACTGAATGTCAATGGCAGAGGGAGTGTATACTTGTGGATGTGGTGCGAATCAAGCAGGCTGCTTTGTCCCAGATGGTGTCAAGCTTCTTGGGCGTTGGGGCTGCACCTATTCAGGCAGGTAGGGAGTATTCCATCACACTTCTGATTTCATTAATCAAGCTTTGGGGATTGAGGTTGGTTGGCTCGCCGAGCTGGTTTGTTGTTCCCAGACGTTTCATTACCATGCTTGGTAATTTCCTCAGTGTAGCCTCTGATGAAGCATTGTTGTGTTTTCCCGCCTGGTTTTTAAACTCTGGGGTCCGTTGCGATGGATTGCCTCACTTCCTGGTTTCCTCCGTAGTGGAATGTATATGGGGTCAAGTTCAATGTGTTTATTAATAGCATGCTTCGTGGGGTGCCATGCTTCCAGGAATTCTCGTGCTTGTCTTTGCCTAACCTGTCCCAGGATCTTGGTGTTGTCCCAGTCGAAGTCGTGGTTCTCCTTGTCCATGTGGATTGAGATGAGTGAGTACTGGTCATGTCTTTTTGTAGCCAGTTGGTGTTCATGTACTCTTGTTGTTAGTTTCCTTCCTGTTTGTCCGATGTACTGTTTCTCGCAGTCTCTGCAGGGGATCTAGTAGATGACATTGGAGAAACACTACATCGGACAAACAGGAAGGAAATTAGCTACAAGAGTACATGAACACCAACTGGCTACAAAAAGACACAACCAATACTCACTCATCTCAATCCACATGGACAAGGAGAACCACGACTTCGACTGGGACAACACCAAGATCCTGGGACAGGTTAGGCAAAGACAAGCACGAGAATTCCTGGAAGCATGGCACCCCACGAAGCATGCTATTAATAAACACATTGAACTTGACCCCATATACATTCCACTACGGAGGAAACCAGGAAGTGAGGCAATCCATCGCAACGGACCCCAGAGTTTAAAAACCAGGCGGGAAAACACAACAATGCTTCATCAGAGGCTACACTGAGGAAATTACCAAGCATGGTAATGAAACGTCTGGGAACAACAAACCAGCTCGGCGAGCCAACCAACCTCAATCCCCAAAGCTTGATTAATGAAATCAGAAGTGTGATGGAATACTCCCTACCTGCCTGAATAGGTGCAGCCCCAACGCCCAAGAAGCTTGACACCATCTGGGACAAAGCAGCCTGCTTGATTCGCACCACATCCACAAGTATACACTCCCTCTGCCATTGACATTCAGTAGCAGCAGTGTGTACAATTTACAAGATGCCCTGCAGAAATTCACCAAAGATCCTTAGACAGCAGGTTGTAAGCCCACAACCACTTCCTTCTAGAAGAATAAAGTCAGTAGATACATGGGAACAACACCACCTGCAAGTTCCCCTCCAAGCCACTCGCCAAAATACATTACCATTCCATCACTGTCGCTGGGTCAAAATCGTGGAATTCCCTCCCGAAGGGCATTGTGGGTCAAACTACAAAATATGGATTTCAGTGGTTCAATAAGACAACTCATCACCACTTTCTCAAAGGCAACTAGGGATGGGCAATAAAAAATGCTGGCCATCCCAAGAAGTCCATGTCTTATGACTGATTTAAAAAAGATGCTCTCAGAAGTACAGCATTCATAAGCCAGAAATCTCAAACTGGACTTGAATTTTAGGATACAAAAGAACATCATCTGGGTTGTTGCAGCTTAGTTACCCCTATAAGCCCTATACATGTAGGTTTAAATCCAAAGTAATTGAACATTAATAACATGATGTCCAAGCAATGTTCTTTCCTTGAAAGAGTTTAATCCCAAGTTCTTAGGCACCAAGAATTTTTTCAAGCTCGATACCAAAAATGGATGTTGGTCCATACGTCTTTTTCCAGAGTCACAGGATTTGACATCTTTTTGAACACTTTTCTGTAGTGATTGTAATGAGGTCAGCCAGCTGGACGTCATAAAATATGACTTCCCTGATTGGGGCTGTTAACCTAGTCAAATCGGGGAGCCCTGGCTGACAGGCAAAAAGAGGAGTGTCAGAAGTAAACAAGAACGTGACACAAACCTCCATCACAACAGCAAGGAAACATGGTCTTTTAAAGTGTAAATAATGGAGATGCCAAAATAAATAGTTAATTAAATAATTAATTCATTCATTCATGAAATATGATAGCGATGGCATGATAGGTGATGTGCTGCTGCTGCAGCATATGGCAGATGCTGGACTCCAAGGTGATCCAGGGAGAAAGCATTTGTAGTAAATGTTTGTAGCTTGATAAATTTGTATCTGAATTGAGGAGATGGAGTCCGAACTACAGTCATTGTGCCATGTCAGGGATGTGAAAAGCTACCTGGACACTTTGCTCTATGAGGTTGTCATATCCCTCAAACTAGGTCATTCAAATTTAGTCTATGATCAGGGACAAGAGGGCATGTATGCAGTTGAGGCAGGATTAGAGATCGAAATAGTTGCTGTTAGAGGACCCTCACCCATGCATTTGTCCAACAGTTATGCGAACGAGAGTGGGGACTGTAAGTAGGTTGAATGAACTGACCATAGCACCAATGTACAAAGAGCATTTGAGCGGTGAGGAGGAAATAGGAACATAGCAATGGTCAGCACAATATAATTAGGGGAATAGACACCTTTCCAAAACTGCAGGAGATTATTTTCCCCTCTCTGTCCTATCCCCCATCCAGCAAGCAAACCTATTATCTGCCTGCAGTTATTAATGATTGCCCTTCACATTGTGCATGGATTGGTGTGTGGGAAATCTAATGCTTTCTTATATCCTTCATGGTATGCCCACTCATTGTCCTTCATTCTCCCCCTGCTATTTTCTCCCCTCCTCATATGATTTCTCCCAGCCCCTTATTGATGATACTTGATCTTTCCCTCCAACAACCCTCCCACCTCTATGCTCCACTCTTGGGTTGCAGCATCATGCCAAAGACTTAGGTCCCAACTGTGCTCAAGAGTGAGCTAGCATAATTTCAATTTTGCCGGCCACCAGGTCTTGCCATTAAATTCAGAAACAGCTGAGGAGGAGCCAGTTTTCTTCTTTTCCCAATGCAAAAACAAAATTTGCATTCTATCCCTACCTTTCTATAAATAATAGAGCCATTATCTCTATGTTATGCCTAAATGAAGGAACACCAACTCAAACAATAACTTTACTTACCCAATACAGCATGAATTGACCGCTAAATGACTTAAGTCCAACTTTACAAATAATGAAATTTGATTGAGCTAAAAATCAGCATGAAGAAAATCAATGTTGCCTGTCTGAGAATTAACTCTAAATTTCATTGATAACTTCAATATCCTATGGTTTCCTGAGTGAATTGAATTTGCAATGTATCTCAAAACAACTAGTTAAATAAAGAACAGACTTCTTGCAATATCACTTGAATGAAAGGCAACACTTAATTTGTTTCCAAAGAATGAATTGTTCTTGATTTATGGAAAATATCCATGAACCTATATATTCTGAAAGTGTCTCTTTTGCAATCAATTTGAACATAACTTTTGTAGATGCAACCTTGTGGGAGGAGAAATTCAGGATATTTTTCTTTACCAAACTCTTATACATTACTGACTGAGTTTTATTTGGTTGAAGCAAATAGAAGGAAGACCTGGGTTGTATGCCCATGTTCATATGGTCCTACTGTCCAGAACATAGATAGTGAAGAGTCTGCATTACGCAGTCCTCAGCAAAGTGATCGCACCCATGCTGAACAGCAATGAAAGATTCTCACAAAAATCTAGTAATTTCTGCGGTATAGCATTCCCATTTCCAAATGTTAATTTGAATATGACACCAGGTCTAGGGGCTCTCCAGATATCTAATAGTCCCATGTCAGCAAGCAATGTGAGTAGCAGCATTGAAGTATTATCATCGAAAGCAAAATAGGAAATAAATTAGGTGCAGGGCTGGATGAACACAGCAGGCCAAGCAGCATCATAGGAG
>NW_025978079.1:0-6662 GCF_021869965.1 Rhincodon typus | reverse complement strand
CTCCTATGATGCTGCTTGGCCTGCTGTGTTCATCCAGCCCTGCACCTAATTTATTTCCTATTTTGCTTTCGATGATAATACTTCAATGCTGCTACTCACATTGCTTGCTGACATGGGACTATTAGATATCTGGAGAGCCCCTAGACCTGGTGTCATATTCAAATTAACATTTGGAAATGGGAATGCTATACCGCAGAAATTACTAGATTTTTGTGAGAATCTTTCATTGCTGTTCAGCATGGGTGCGATCACTTTGCTGAGGACTGCGTAATGCAGACTCTTCACTATCTATGTTCTGGACAGTAGGACCATATGAACATGGGCATACAACCCAGGTCTTCCTTCTATTTGCTTCAACCAAATAAAACTCAGTCAGTAATGTATAAGAGTTTGGTAAAGAAAAATATCCTGAATTTCTCCTCCCACAAGGTTGCATCTACAAAAGTTATGTTCAAATTGATTGCAAAAGAGACACTTTCAGAATATATAGGTTCATGGATATTTTCCATAAATCAAGAACAATTCATTCTTTGGAAACAAATTAAGTGTTGCCTTTCATTCAAGTGATATTGCAAGAAGTCTGTTCTTTATTTAACTAGTTGTTTTGAGATACATTGCAAATTCAATTCACTCAGGAAACCATAGGATATTGAAGTTATCAATGAAATTTAGAGTTAATTCTCAGACAGGCAACATTGATTTTCTTCATGCTGATTTTTAGCTCAATCAAATTTCATTATTTGTAAAGTTGGACTTAAGTCATTTAGCGGTCAATTCATGCTGTATTGGGTAAGTAAAGTTATTGTTTGAGTTGGTGTTCCTTCATTTAGGCATAACATAGAGATAATGGCTCTATTATTTATAGAAAGGTAGGGATAGAATGCAAATTTTGTTTTTGCATTGGGAAAAGAAGAAAACTGGCTCCTCCTCAGCTGTTTCTGAATTTAATGGCAAGACCTGGTGGCCGGCAAAATTGAAATTATGCTAGCTCACTCTTGAGCACAGTTGGGACCTAAGTCTTTGGCATGATGCTGCAACCCAAGAGTGGAGCATAGAGGTGGGAGGGTTGTTGGAGGGAAAGATCAAGTATCATCAATAAGGGGCTGGGAGAAATCATATGAGGAGGGGAGAAAATAGCAGGGGGAGAATGAAGGACAATGAGTGGGCATACCATGAAGGATATAAGAAAGCATTAGATTTCCCACACACCAATCCATGCACAATGTGAAGGGCAATCATTAATAACTGCAGGCAGATAATAGGTTTGCTTGCTGGATGGGGGATAGGACAGAGAGGGGAAAATAATCTCCTGCAGTTTTGGAAAGGTGTCTATTCCCCTAATTATATTGTGCTGACCATTGCTATGTTCCTATTTCCTCCTCACCGCTCAAATGCTCTTTGTACATTGGTGCTATGGTCAGTTCATTCAACCTACTTACAGTCCCCACTCTCGTTCGCATAACTGTTGGACAAATGCATGGGTGAGGGTCCTCTAACAGCAACTATTTCGATCTCTAATCCTGCCTCAACTGCATACATGCCCTCTTGTCCCTGATCATAGACTAAATTTGAATGACCTAGTTTGAGGGATATGACAACCTCATAGAGCAAAGTGTCCAGGTAGCTTTTCACATCCCTGACATGGCACAATGACTGTAGTTCGGACTCCATCTCCTCAATTCAGATACAAATTTATCAAGCTACAAACATTTACTACAAATGCTTTCTCCCTGGATCACCTTGGAGTCCAGCATCTGCCATATGCTGCAGCAGCAGCACATCACCTATCATGCCATCGCTATCATATTTCATGAATGAATGAATTAATTATTTAATTAACTATTTATTTTGGCATCTCCATTATTTACACTTTAAAAGACCATGTTTCCTTGCTGTTGTGATGGAGGTTTGTGTCACGTTCTTGTTTACTTCTGACACTCCTCTTTTTGCCTGTCAGCCAGGGCTCCCCGATTTGACTAGGTTAACAGCCCCAATCAGGGAAGTCATATTTTATGACGTCCAGCTGGCTGACCTCATTACAATCACTACAGAAAAGTGTTCAAAAAGATGTCAAATCCTGTGACTCTGGAAAAAGACGTATGGACCAACATCCATTTTTGGTATCGAGCTTGAAAAAATTCTTGGTGCCTAAGAACTTGGGATTAAACTCTTTCAAGGAAAGAACATTGCTTGGACATCATGTTATTAATGTTCAATTACTTTGGATTTAAACCTACATGTATAGGGCTTATAGGGGTAACTAAGCTGCAACAACCCAGATGATGTTCTTTTGTATCCTAAAATTCAAGTCCAGTTTGAGATTTCTGGCTTATGAATGCTGTACTTCTGAGAGCATCTTTTTTAAATCAGTCATAAGACATGGACTTCTTGGGATGGCCAGCATTTTTTATTGCCCATCCCTAGTTGCCTTTGAGAAAGTGGTGATGAGTTGTCTTATTGAACCACTGAAATCCATATTTTGTAGTTTGACCCACAATGCCCTTCGGGAGGGAATTCCACGATTTTGACCCAGCGACAGTGATGGAATGGTAATGTATTTTGGCGAGTGGCTTGGAGGGGAACTTGCAGGTGGTGTTGTTCCCATGTATCTACTGACTTTATTCTTCTAGAAGGAAGTGGTTGTGGGCTTACAACCTGCTGTCTAAGGATCTTTGGTGAATTTCTGCAGGGCATCTTGTAAATTGTACACACTGCTGCTACTGAATGTCAATGGCAGAGGGAGTGTATACTTGTGGATGTGGTGCGAATCAAGCAGGCTGCTTTGTCCCAGATGGTGTCAAGCTTCTTGGGCGTTGGGGCTGCACCTATTCAGGCAGGTAGGGAGTATTCCATCACACTTCTGATTTCATTAATCAAGCTTTGGGGATTGAGGTTGGTTGGCTCGCCGAGCTGGTTTGTTGTTCCCAGACGTTTCATTACCATGCTTGGTAATTTCCTCAGTGTAGCCTCTGATGAAGCATTGTTGTGTTTTCCCGCCTGGTTTTTAAACTCTGGGGTCCGTTGCGATGGATTGCCTCACTTCCTGGTTTCCTCCGTAGTGGAATGTATATGGGGTCAAGTTCAATGTGTTTATTAATAGCATGCTTCGTGGGGTGCCATGCTTCCAGGAATTCTCGTGCTTGTCTTTGCCTAACCTGTCCCAGGATCTTGGTGTTGTCCCAGTCGAAGTCGTGGTTCTCCTTGTCCATGTGGATTGAGATGAGTGAGTACTGGTCATGTCTTTTTGTAGCCAGTTGGTGTTCATGTACTCTTGTTGTTAGTTTCCTTCCTGTTTGTCCGATGTACTGTTTCTCGCAGTCTCTGCAGGGGATCTAGTAGATGACATTGGAGAAACACTACATCGGACAAACAGGAAGGAAATTAGCTACAAGAGTACATGAACACCAACTGGCTACAAAAAGACACAACCAATACTCACTCATCTCAATCCACATGGACAAGGAGAACCACGACTTCGACTGGGACAACACCAAGATCCTGGGACAGGTTAGGCAAAGACAAGCACGAGAATTCCTGGAAGCATGGCACCCCACGAAGCATGCTATTAATAAACACATTGAACTTGACCCCATATACATTCCACTACGGAGGAAACCAGGAAGTGAGGCAATCCATCGCAACGGACCCCAGAGTTTAAAAACCAGGCGGGAAAACACAACAATGCTTCATCAGAGGCTACACTGAGGAAATTACCAAGCATGGTAATGAAACGTCTGGGAACAACAAACCAGCTCGGCGAGCCAACCAACCTCAATCCCCAAAGCTTGATTAATGAAATCAGAAGTGTGATGGAATACTCCCTACCTGCCTGAATAGGTGCAGCCCCAACGCCCAAGAAGCTTGACACCATCTGGGACAAAGCAGCCTGCTTGATTCGCACCACATCCACAAGTATACACTCCCTCTGCCATTGACATTCAGTAGCAGCAGTGTGTACAATTTACAAGATGCCCTGCAGAAATTCACCAAAGATCCTTAGACAGCAGGTTGTAAGCCCACAACCACTTCCTTCTAGAAGAATAAAGTCAGTAGATACATGGGAACAACACCACCTGCAAGTTCCCCTCCAAGCCACTCGCCAAAATACATTACCATTCCATCACTGTCGCTGGGTCAAAATCGTGGAATTCCCTCCCGAAGGGCATTGTGGGTCAAACTACAAAATATGGATTTCAGTGGTTCAATAAGACAACTCATCACCACTTTCTCAAAGGCAACTAGGGATGGGCAATAAAAAATGCTGGCCATCCCAAGAAGTCCATGTCTTATGACTGATTTAAAAAAGATGCTCTCAGAAGTACAGCATTCATAAGCCAGAAATCTCAAACTGGACTTGAATTTTAGGATACAAAAGAACATCATCTGGGTTGTTGCAGCTTAGTTACCCCTATAAGCCCTATACATGTAGGTTTAAATCCAAAGTAATTGAACATTAATAACATGATGTCCAAGCAATGTTCTTTCCTTGAAAGAGTTTAATCCCAAGTTCTTAGGCACCAAGAATTTTTTCAAGCTCGATACCAAAAATGGATGTTGGTCCATACGTCTTTTTCCAGAGTCACAGGATTTGACATCTTTTTGAACACTTTTCTGTAGTGATTGTAATGAGGTCAGCCAGCTGGACGTCATAAAATATGACTTCCCTGATTGGGGCTGTTAACCTAGTCAAATCGGGGAGCCCTGGCTGACAGGCAAAAAGAGGAGTGTCAGAAGTAAACAAGAACGTGACACAAACCTCCATCACAACAGCAAGGAAACATGGTCTTTTAAAGTGTAAATAATGGAGATGCCAAAATAAATAGTTAATTAAATAATTAATTCATTCATTCATGAAATATGATAGCGATGGCATGATAGGTGATGTGCTGCTGCTGCAGCATATGGCAGATGCTGGACTCCAAGGTGATCCAGGGAGAAAGCATTTGTAGTAAATGTTTGTAGCTTGATAAATTTGTATCTGAATTGAGGAGATGGAGTCCGAACTACAGTCATTGTGCCATGTCAGGGATGTGAAAAGCTACCTGGACACTTTGCTCTATGAGGTTGTCATATCCCTCAAACTAGGTCATTCAAATTTAGTCTATGATCAGGGACAAGAGGGCATGTATGCAGTTGAGGCAGGATTAGAGATCGAAATAGTTGCTGTTAGAGGACCCTCACCCATGCATTTGTCCAACAGTTATGCGAACGAGAGTGGGGACTGTAAGTAGGTTGAATGAACTGACCATAGCACCAATGTACAAAGAGCATTTGAGCGGTGAGGAGGAAATAGGAACATAGCAATGGTCAGCACAATATAATTAGGGGAATAGACACCTTTCCAAAACTGCAGGAGATTATTTTCCCCTCTCTGTCCTATCCCCCATCCAGCAAGCAAACCTATTATCTGCCTGCAGTTATTAATGATTGCCCTTCACATTGTGCATGGATTGGTGTGTGGGAAATCTAATGCTTTCTTATATCCTTCATGGTATGCCCACTCATTGTCCTTCATTCTCCCCCTGCTATTTTCTCCCCTCCTCATATGATTTCTCCCAGCCCCTTATTGATGATACTTGATCTTTCCCTCCAACAACCCTCCCACCTCTATGCTCCACTCTTGGGTTGCAGCATCATGCCAAAGACTTAGGTCCCAACTGTGCTCAAGAGTGAGCTAGCATAATTTCAATTTTGCCGGCCACCAGGTCTTGCCATTAAATTCAGAAACAGCTGAGGAGGAGCCAGTTTTCTTCTTTTCCCAATGCAAAAACAAAATTTGCATTCTATCCCTACCTTTCTATAAATAATAGAGCCATTATCTCTATGTTATGCCTAAATGAAGGAACACCAACTCAAACAATAACTTTACTTACCCAATACAGCATGAATTGACCGCTAAATGACTTAAGTCCAACTTTACAAATAATGAAATTTGATTGAGCTAAAAATCAGCATGAAGAAAATCAATGTTGCCTGTCTGAGAATTAACTCTAAATTTCATTGATAACTTCAATATCCTATGGTTTCCTGAGTGAATTGAATTTGCAATGTATCTCAAAACAACTAGTTAAATAAAGAACAGACTTCTTGCAATATCACTTGAATGAAAGGCAACACTTAATTTGTTTCCAAAGAATGAATTGTTCTTGATTTATGGAAAATATCCATGAACCTATATATTCTGAAAGTGTCTCTTTTGCAATCAATTTGAACATAACTTTTGTAGATGCAACCTTGTGGGAGGAGAAATTCAGGATATTTTTCTTTACCAAACTCTTATACATTACTGACTGAGTTTTATTTGGTTGAAGCAAATAGAAGGAAGACCTGGGTTGTATGCCCATGTTCATATGGTCCTACTGTCCAGAACATAGATAGTGAAGAGTCTGCATTACGCAGTCCTCAGCAAAGTGATCGCACCCATGCTGAACAGCAATGAAAGATTCTCACAAAAATCTAGTAATTTCTGCGGTATAGCATTCCCATTTCCAAATGTTAATTTGAATATGACACCAGGTCTAGGGGCTCTCCAGATATCTAATAGTCCCATGTCAGCAAGCAATGTGAGTAGCAGCATTGAAGTATTATCATCGAAAGCAAAATAGGAAATAAATTAGGTGCAGGGCTGGATGAACACAGCAGGCCAAGCAGCATCATAGGAG
>NW_025978078.1:0-6663 GCF_021869965.1 Rhincodon typus | reverse complement strand
CCAAAGGGCATTGTAGCTCTATTCATAACATGTGGTCTGAGGTGGTTGAAGAAGGCAGCTTACCATAACCTTCTGAAGGGGGCAATGACAGACAGGCAGTAAATGCTGTCTCAGCCCAGTGACACCCACATCCCTGAGTGAATGAGAAAAAAAAGAAACGTAGTTATAGTCATAGAGTCATAGAGATGTAGAGCACAGAAACAGACTCTTCGTCCAACACGTCCAGGCCAACCAGATATCCTAAATAAATCTAGCCCCATTTGCCAGCATTCAGCTCACATCCCTCTCAATTCTTTCTATTCATATATCCATCCACATGCCTTTTAAATGTTGTAATTGTACCAGCCTCCACTCTTTCCTCTGGCAGCTCATTCCATACGCGCACCACACTCTGTGTGAAAAAGTTGTCCCTGAGGTCCCTTTTAAATCTCTTGCCTTTCACTTTAAAGTTATGCCCTCTTGTTCTGGACTCCTCCACCCTGGGGAAAAGACCTTGTTTATTCACCCTATCCATGCCCCTCAAGATTTTATAAACCTCTATAAGGTCACGCCTCAGCCTCAGATACTCCAGGGAAATTAGCCCCAGCCTCTTCAGCCTCTCCCTATAGCTCAAACCCTGTAACCCTGGCAACATCCTTGTAAATCATTTCTGCACACTTTAAAGTTTCACAACATCTTTCCTACAACAGGGAGATCAGAATTGCATGCAGTATTCCAAAAGTGGCCTAACTAGTGTCCTGTACAGCCACAACATGACCTCCCAACTCCTGTACTCAATGCAGTGACCAATGAAGGCATGCATACAAAACACATTCTTCGCTGTCCACTACACCACCAATTTTGGAGTCATCTGCAAAAGTATTAACCCTACCTCCTAGATTCACATCCAAAGTATTTATATAAAGGATAAAAAGCAGCGTTCCCAGTAATGTTAAGGCAGACTGGGTACTGAGAGAGAGAAAGAGAGACTGAGAGTGAGAGAGTATGTGTGAGAGAGATTGCGTGAGAGAATGTGCATGAGACAGAGTGTGTGCATGAGAAAGTGTGCACAAAGCTGTCCGAAAGAAATTGTGCAATAATGCATGTGTGTGGCAGAAAAAGGGTATGCAAGAGAGCACATGTAAGAGTATGTGCATGTGTCCAATAGTGTCTAAGAGAGAGTGTATGTACAAGTGTTTGTGTGTGTGCGTGTACACAAGAGAGTGCACATGTGCATGAGTATGCATGTAAGAGAAAGCGTGTGCAAGTGAGTATGCATGGGCAAGTGCCTATGCCTGCAAGAGTGTGTACAAAAGAGTGCGTGTGCAAGTGTGCGCACATGCAAGAGTGCATGTGTAGGAGAGTGTGCGTGCAAGAGTATCTGCAAGAGAGGGCTTGAAAGAGTGTGCACGAGCACGTGAGTGCGCACGAGAGAGGCAGCCCGAGAGAGAGCGTGAGAGAGAGTGTGCAGGAGGGAGAGTGTGCATCACAGTGTGGAAGGAGATTGAGCGCAAAGGAGTCTGAGCAAGTGTGTGCAACAGTGTGTGTGTGCAAGAGTGTGCTTGTGTACAAGTGTGTGTTTGTGTGCACAAGAGGGTATGTAGGAAGGTGTGATTGTGTGCAAGAGAGGCTGTCCGAGAGAGAGTGTGCAAGAAAGAGCGTGAGGGAGAAAGTGAGTGTGAGACAGAGTGTGAGAGAGAAAGTGAATAAGAGAGACAGTGCCTGAAAGAGAATGTGTGCCTGAAATAGAGTGTGCCTGAGAGACAGTGTGCCCGAAAGAGAGTTCGGATATTTTGAGGTTGAAAACTGTCTTAGATTTCTTTTCCAACTATAACATCCCAAATTCAGATCACAGTAAAAAAAAATGAAAATATGTGGCATTCTACAGTCCTCTATCAAGAAAGAAAAAATACGACCATTTTGTTGAAGACAATTTGTTCTCCCAAATAGACAATTAAGTGTTCAATGGAACAAAAAAGGACCTTTCATTTGTTCTGATTCCCAGTTTCAGTCGGGGATTGGGTTTGTTCAATGATGACATTAGTTGGGATTGCAGCATACTGTTCCAAAAACAAAAGTCACATTCTGTTTGGCTTCAGACTCTGGAACTGGGATCCATTCCCCATTGATGCTGGTTATTCACACTGTGGCAATCACTGCGCCCTCTGGTGAGAAAACTGTGTACTGCTCCAGCAAAGGACTTTCTGTCCTTCCCTTCACTCTTAAAATAGTTGTGGTTTGAGTGGAACCATTTGAAGAAAAATGGATTGCCTCTCCTTTTGACAATGCCTTCATATCTCACACCTGCCCTTATCACCTCCCTATGGAATGCAGGTTCACAATTCCTTGAAGGTGGAGTCCCAGGTCGACAGGGTAGTGAAGAAGGTGTTTGGTACACTTGCCTTTGTTGGCCAGTGCATTGAGTGTAGGAGTTGGGTTGTCATGTTGTGGCTGTACAGGACATTGTTTTGGAATATTGCGTTCAATTCTGGTTGCCCTCCTATAGGCACGATGTTGTTAAACTTGAAAAGGATGCAGAAAAGATTTGCTAGGGTTGGAGAGTTTAAGCTATAGGGAGAGGCTGAATAGGCTGGTGCTATTTTCCCTGGAGAGTTGGATGTTGAGGGGTGATCTTGTACCCATTTATAAAATCATCAATGGCATGGATAGGGTGAACAGCCACAGCCTATTTTCCAGGTGTGGGGGAGTCCAAAATTAGAAGGCATAGGTTTAAGGTGAGAGAGGAAAGATTTAAAATGGACCTACGGGGTAACATTTTCACGTAGGGGGCAGGACATGTACAGAAGGAACTGCCAGAGGAAGTAGTAGAGGCTGGTACAACATTTAAAAGGCATTTGGATGGGTATGTGAATAGGAAGGGTTTAGAGAGATATGGGCCAAATGCTGGTAAATGGGACTAATTTAGGATATCTGATCAGCATTGACGAGTTGTACCAAAGGGTCTGTTTCCATGCTGTACAACTCTATGACTCTAGCACTCCAATGGGAAATAATTGCTAACATTTTGATGATAATGTGGAACCTATCCATCCCATAAAAGTTATATTCTTTACATGCGTAGTCAACTGTTGAGGTGGATTATTTTACGAAATAATCTCAGGAATCTCACGTTCAGGTTTAACAATCACATCTTGAGCCTCACCAGAGAGGATTCGGATGTAGTACTCTGCCAACTAGTGCGAAACCATGCACATTTATACACATTGTAAGTTGCCTAGACAGTACATTACTTGAATTCCGAAATGCTCTGGGTTCAGGCAAGTGGCTTGTTTTTCACACATTCCAAAAGTGTTCGGACACCAGTAACTCCTGGTCTCACCACCTTCTAAGGTGCCATCCTATCTTCTCTCCGAAATCTGTACTTCATTCCCATCCTTGACTAAACTCTACTGCTTTGACAAAGAGTGTTTTCCTGGAGTGGTACAAATAAGGCTCCAGGGTCAATGCTGGTTCAGCCACATTACATTTCTGTACAATTCTGTCTGTTTGCTGTATTAACATCCAATCCCGCTCCTGTGTTTTAGTTTTCCTTTCCTGATGACTTTCCTTGAATAAGAATAATTGAAAATGAATTGTAAATGGTTTAAATGACTGTTGCTTCCTTAGCTAACTGAAACTGCCTACTTCATTCGAATCCCAGTTAGACATTGATGTGGGATTCCTCCGTGCTAACTCATGCCATCCCCAAAATTTACCCAAACACAAACAGTGATGATCAACAAACTTGTTTAGAGAAAGTATCAAGTGAAAGAAAAGAAAGCTTATGTACATTTGAGATTAAAATCAAGGAAAGATTGGGGAAAAATTAATTGCAACAAACATTTATGGATTATTTTGCCAAAGGGTAAAAACAGACATTAAATGGAGGCAGCTCAGGTGTGACTGCTCTGTTCGGAAGTGTGGATTTTTGTTTGTAATTGTTGACACTAGAGGAATTAAGTGAAAACAAGCCCATTGAAGTCCTGATTAGATACCAGCTTCATGGAATATGACATGCATCAGGATGATAGGGAATAACTATCATTAATGAAACAGGTTCACAGATTGGAGAACACTGCAGGGCTGAGAGCAAAACTTGTGAGCATAAATCAAACAATTGGACTGGCAAATTATATAGCTCAAGGATTCCAACACAAAACAAAAAGCAGGAAAAATATCCTCTGCTGAAAGGAAAGAACAAATTAAAATGATGGGACTGCTTGGAAGGAATTCAAAAGGCAAAAATAAATTCGAAAAACTTCTGGGAACCTGGGTTCAAATCCCTCCACAGCAAATGGTGGAATTTGTATTCAATAAAAATCTGGAGTTATGAGTCTAATGATGACCATGAATCCATTGTAGATTGTTGGAAAATCACCATCTGGTTCACTGATATCCTTTAGGGAAGGAAATTGCCATCCTGACTCCAGACCCACAGCAATGTGGTTTACTCTTAACTGCCCTCTGGGTAATTAGGGATGGCCAATAAATGCTGGCCTAGGCAGTGATGGACTCATCCCGTGAATGAATTTAAAAAAACAACATAAAACAAAACAATAAAATTTGCTGTCAATCCATCTAAAAAAAAGGATGATTTTGAGGGAGTAGGATCATCAAAGGATGAACAGGATAATGCCACAGGGAATGATAGATGTCAGAAATATGCAGTTGTTTTGCTATTTATAAAGAGTACGACTTTTGATGACATGGTCGTTGTCCCTGCCTTTGATTTGGAAGCTCTGGAGCACCACCAAGCACTCAAAAGCCAAGCAAGCTGTGACGATACAGTGATCAAACAGGTTGTGCATCAATCTGCAAATCCTTCCAACTCACGCCAAAGATTGGTGGTAAGAGGATGGCAGATTCCAAGACAGCCAGATGAAGAGAAATGGAATATCTGCCATCACTATCCTCAGCTCCAAGTTACAGCCTGCAGGTTCAAGTGTTGCTACAGCAACTCAGATTTTTTGGCAGGATGGTTGCTCATGCCTGATTAACCAGTACAGTTCAGATTGATACCAAAGACACCTTTCCAGGTGAACTGGATTCAGGATTTACCTCCTTGCCCCACCTGTGATGACAGTCAGGGTACTGTGAGTCAAATAGATTAGACTAGAAATGCAAAATTCAGTAATGAATTGTCAGCACAGATTTCCAAAAGGGAAATCTTGTTTGAACAATCCTGTTCAGGTTCTCATGATTTGATTCCCTTGGTCAAATTTCCTATCAACCTTCTTCTCTCCACACAACTCAGGAGATATCAGAAAGACAGAATGTCAAAAAATGAAGCCATAGGGATCCAACACAACACATTTCTATGACTCCCTAAGGTACGCAAGCCAGGGGTCCCCCTCAAACTCATTGTCTCAGTACAAGGCACACAAACATACAGACTTGCCGAAAAACTACAACAAAAGATGAACACAAGACTACTGTGGAGAAGAATATGGAAGCAAGAGAAGTTGGAGAAATAAATAGTGACATCTTGAAAAGTGTTTGTAGTACAGAGGAGGAGGTGCCGGACATCTTAAATTGCAGAAAGGTGCATTATTCCCCGAGACCTGATCAGGTGTATTCCAGAACTTTGTGGGAAGCTGGGGAAGTGATTGCTAGCCCTCTGGCTGAGATTTTGTATCATCTACAGCCCCAGGTGAGGTGCCCGAAGACTGGAGTGTGGCTAACATCGTACCATTATTTCAGAAAGGTGGTAAGGAAAAGCCAGGGAACAATGAGCCTGACGTCAGGGTGGGTAAGTTGTTGGAGGGGATTCTAAGGGGCAGGGTTTACATGTGTTTGGAAAGGAAGTGATTGATTACGGATAGTCAACATGGCTTTGTACGTGGGAAATCGTGTCTCACTAACTTGATTGATGAAGATTGATGAAGACAGAGTAGTGGATGTTGTCTTTTCGGACTTCTGCAAGGTGTTTGACAAGGTTCTGCATTGCAGACTGCTTAGCAAGGTTAGATCATATAATATCCAGGGAAAGCTTGAAGGTAGGAGAAGGAGGGTGATGGTGGAGGATTGTTTATCGGACTGGAGGCCTATGACCAGCAGTGTGCTGCAAGGGTTGTTGCTGGATCCACTGTTTTTTGTCCTTGATATAAAGGGTATGGAATTGAATACAGGAGGAATGGTTAGTAAGTTTGCAGATGACACCAAAATTATTGGAGTAGTGGATGGTGAAGATGGTTATCTCAGAGTACAATTGTACCTTGATCAGAGGGGCTGATGGACTAAGAAGTGGCAGCTGGAGTTTAATTGGAATAAATATGAGGTGTTGCATTTTGGTCAGGCAAATCACGGCAGGACTTAGAGTTAATGTTGGGATCCTGAGGAGTGTTGCCAAACAAAGAGGCCGTGGAGTGCAGGTTCACAGTTCCTTGAAGGTGGAGTTACTGTTACACAGGGTAGTATAGAAGGCTTTTGGTACATTTTATTGGTCAATTCATTGTGTAGGGGAGTTGAGGTATCATGTTGCGGCTATACAGGACATTGGTTAGGCCACTTTTGGAATACTGTGTGCAATTCTGGCCTCCCTGCTATAGGAAAGATGTTGTTAAACTTGAAAGGGTACAGAAAAGACTGAGGATGATGTTGCAGGGTTTGGAGGGTTTGAGCTATTAGGAGAGTCCAGATAGACTGGGGTTATTTTCCCTGGAGCATCGGAGGTTGATGGATGAC
>NW_025978077.1:529-6663 GCF_021869965.1 Rhincodon typus | reverse complement strand
TCTGAACTTCACTAAATGACTCAAATTTTGATGTTGGATTGATTAACAGGTTTCCTCCAGTGAAAGAAGCACTTCAGAAGTGAAGAATCTTGACTTCACCAAATGACTCAACTTTTGATGTTGTTCTGAGTAACATGCATATTTGAGTGAGAAAAGCACTTCAGAAGTCCAAATTAAGAACTTCACCAAATGACAAAGTTTTTGATGCTGGTAGGATGAAAATTCTTATTTCATTGAGATAAGCAGCTTAGGAGCCAAAAATCTCAACTTCACCAAATGACTTCATTTTTGATGTTGGTCGGATTAAAATGCTTATTCCAGCGAGTTCAGCATTTTAGAAGTCAACAATCTCAACTTCACAAAATGACTTAATTTTTGATGCTGGTTTGACTAACATGCTTATTTCAGTGAGATAAGCATAACAGACGACCAAAATCTAAACTTCAACAAGACACTCAACTTTTGATGCTGTTTTGACGAACATGTTTATTTCTGTGAGATAAGCACTTCAGAAGAGCAAAATCTGAACTTCACTAAATGACTCAAATTTTGATGTTGGATTGACTAATAGGCTTCCAACCGGGAAATAAGCACTTCAGAAGTGAAGAATCTCGACTTCACCAAATGACTCAACTTTTGATGTTGTTCTGAGTAACAGGCACATTCGAGTGAGATAAGCACTTCAGAAGACCACAATCTGAACTTCACCAAATGACTTAATTTTTTATGCTGTTTTATCTAAAATGCTTATTTCATTCAGATAAGCACGAGAGAAGACCAAAATCTGAACTTCAACAAATGACTCAAGTTTTGATGTTGCTCAGACTAACATGCTTCCTTGAGTGATATAAGGACTTTAGAAGTCAAAAATTACATCTTCACCAAATGACTTAATTTTTCATGCTGTTTTGACTAACATGCTTATTTCAGCGAGATAAGCATAGCAGAAGACCAAAATCTCAACTTCAACAAGACACTGAACTTTTGCTGCTGTTTTGACTAACATGCTTATTTCAGTGGGGAAAGCACTTCATAAGTCAAATATCTCAACTTCACCAAATGACCTAACTTTTGATGCTGGTTTGACTAGCATGCTTATTTCAGTGAGATAAGCACCTCAGAAGCAAAAAATCTGAACTTCACCAACTGACTTGATGTTTGATTCTGGTAGGACCAAAATGCTTATTTCAGGGAGTTTGACAGATCAGAAGACCAATATCTTAACTCCACCAAATGAGTTAGTTTTTCATGTTGTTTTGAATGACATGCTTATTTCTTTGTGAAAAGCACTTCAGAATATCAAAATCTCAACTTCAAATTTTGATGTTGTTTTGACTAACGTGCTTATTTGAGCGAAATAAGCATATCAGAGGACTAAAATTTCAACTTCACCAAATGACTTAATTTTTCATGCTGTTTTGACTAACATGCTTATTTCAGCGAGATAAGCATAGCAGAAGACCAAAATCTCAACTTCAACAAGACACTGAACTTTTGCTGCTGTTTTGACGAACATGCTTATTTCAGTGGGGAAAGCACTTCTTAAGTCAAAAATCTCAACTTCACCAAATGACCTAACTTTTGATGCTGGTTTGACTAACATGCTTATTTCAATGAGATAAGCACCTCAGAAGCAAAAAATCTGAACTTCACCAACTGACTTGATGCTTGATTCTGGTAGGACCAAAATGCTTATTTCAGGGAGTTTGACAGATCAGAAGACCAATATCTCAACTCCACCAAATGAGTTAGTTTTTCATGTTGGTTTGAATGGCATGCTTATTTCATTGAGATAATCACTCCAGAATATCAAAATCTCAACTTCACATTTTGATGTTGTTTTGACTAATGTGCTTATTTTAGCGAGATAAGCATATCAGAAGAGTAAAATGTCAACTTCGCCTTCTGACCTAACTTTTGATGCTGGTTTGACTAACATGCTTACTTCAGTGAGATAAGCACTTGAGAAAACGAAAATCTGAACTTCACCAAATGAGTCAAGTTTTGATGTTGGTTTGACTAACATGCTTAATTGAGTGAGATAAGCACTTGATAAGTTAAAAATCTAAACTTCTCCAAATAACTCAACTTTAGATGTTGTTTTGACTGACGTGCTCATGTCAGTGAGATAAGCACCTCAGAGGCGAAAAAGCTGAACTTCACGAAATGACTTGATTTTTGTTTCTGGTGAGACTAAAATATTTATTTCAGGGAGTTGTGCACTTCAGAAGACTAAAATCTGAACTTCACCAAATGAGACATCTTTTAATGTTGTTTTGCAAAATGTGCTTATTTCAGCGAGAGAAGCATATCAGAAGACCAAAACCTCAAGTTCAGCAAATGACTGAACCTTTGATGCTGATTTGACGAAGATGCTTATTTCAGTGAGTTAACCATTTCAGGAGTGAAAAATCTCAGCTTCACCAAATGACTCAACTTTTGATGTTGTTTTGACGAACATGCTTAATTCAGCAAGTTAAGGACTTCAGAAGGCAAAAACCTCAACTTCACCAAATCACTTAATTTATGATGCCGGTTAAATTAAAATGCTTATTTCAGCGAGTAAAGCGCTTCAGAAGTCAAAAATCTCAACGTCATCAAATGATTTAATTTTTGATGCTGTTTTGACTAACATACATGTTTCAGTGAGATATGCACATCAGAATATCAATATCTCAACTTTACCCAATGAGTTAGTTTTTGATGTTGGTTTGAATGACAAGCTTATTTCATTGAGATACGCACCTCAGGAGCGAAAAAGCTCAACATCACCAAATGACTTAATTTTTGATGCGGGTTTGACTAACATGCTTATTTCAGCGATTAAAGCACCTCAGAAGTAAATAATCTCATTGTCACCAAATGACTCAATTTCTGAGTTGTTTTGACTAACGGTTTGTTTCAGCAAAGTAAGCACATCAGAAGACCGAAATCTCAACATCACCAGATGAATGCATTTTTGATGCTGGTTTGACTAACATGTTTACTTCAGTGATATAAGCTCCTCAGAAGTCAAAAACCTTAACTTCACCAAATGACTTCAATGTTGATGCTGTTTTGACTAACATGCTTATTTCACTCAGATAAGCACTTCAGAAGACCAAAATCTGAACTTCACCAAATGACTCAAGTTTTGATGTTGGTTAGACTAAAATGCTTATTTCAGTGACGGAAGCAGTTCAGAAGACCAAAATCTGAGCTTCACCAAATGACTCAAGTTTTGATGTTGGATTGACTACAGGCTTCCTCCACTGAGATAAGAACTTCAGAAGTGAAAAATCTCGACTTCACCGAATGACTCAACTTATGATGTTGCTTTGATTAACACGCATATTTGAGTGAGATAAGCACTTCAAAAGGCAAAAAACTCAAGTTCACCAAATGACTTAATTTTTCATGCAGGTTGGATTAAAATGCTTACTTCACCGAGTTGAGCACTTCAGAAGACAAAAATCTGAACTTCACCAAATAAATCGTTTTTTGATGCTGGTTTGACTAATATGCTTACTTCAGTGACATAAGCACTTCAGAATTCAAAAAATCTCAACATCACCAAATGACTCAGCGTTTGATGTTGTTTTGGCTAACGTGCTTATTTCAGCGAGATAAGCATATCAGAAGACTGAAATCTCACCTTCACCAAATGACCAAAAATTAGATACTTGTTTGTTCACAATTCTTATTTCAGTGGGATAAGCACTTCAGAAGTCAAAAATATCAACTTCACCAAATGACTCAACTTTTGATGGTGTTATGACGAACATGCTTATTTCAGCGTGTATAGACGTCAGAACGCAAAAATCTCAAATTCACCAAATGACTTAATTTATAATTCTGGTTAAATTAACATGATTATTTCAGCGAGTTAAGCATATCCGAAGACTAAAATCTCAAACTGACCAAAGGACCTAACTTTTGATGCTGATTTGACGAGAATGCTTCCTTCCGTGAGATAAACACTTCAGAAGACCAAAATCTGAACTTCAGCAAATCACTCAAGTTTTGATGTTGGTTAGACTGAAATGCTTATTTCAGCGAGGTAAGCAGTTCAGAAGTCCAAAATCTGAGCTTCACCAAATGACTCAAGTTTTGATGTTGGATTGACTAACAGGCTTCCTCCAGTGAGATAAGCACTTTAGAAGTGAAAAATCTCGACTTCACCGAATGACTCAACTTATGATGTTGCTTTAATGAACACTCATATTTGAGTGAGCTCAGCACTTCAGAAGTCAAAAATATCAACTGCTCCAAATGAATCAACCTTTTATGTTGATTTGCAAAACGTGCTTATTTCAGCGAGTTTAGCATATCAGAAGACGAAAATCTCAACTTCAGCAAATGACTCAACTTTTGATGCTGATTTGACTAACATGCTCATGTCAGCGAGTTAAGCACTTCAAAAGGCTAAAATCTCAACTTCACCAAATGACATAACTTTTGATGCTGGTTGTTTTAAAATACTTATTTCAGCGTGTCAAGCTCGTCATAAAACGAAAACCTGAACTTCACCAAATGTCTCCAGTTTTGATGATGGTTTGACTACCATGCTTATTTGAGTGAGATAAGCATTTCAGAAGTCAAAAATCTCAACATCACCAAATGACTCAACGTTTGATGTTGTTTTGACTAACGTGCTTGTTTCAGCGAGATAAGCATATCAGAAGACTGAAATTTCAACTTTACCAAAGGACATAACTTTTGATGCTGGTTTGAATTAAATGCTTATTTCCGTCAGATGAGCACTACAGAAGTCAAAAATCTCAACTTCATCAAAAGATTTGATTCTTGATGCTGGTTCGACTAAAATGCTTATTTCAGTGAGTTAAGCACTCGAAAACTAAAGCCTGATTTTAACCAAATGACTCAATTTTTAATGTTATTTCGACTAACATGCTCATTTGAGTGAGACAAGGACTTCAGAAGCCAAAAATTTCAACTTCACCAAATGACTAAACTTTTGATGTTGTTTTGAATAACATGCTTATTTCAGCGTGGTAAGCAATTCAGCAGGCAAAAATATCAACTCCACCGAATGATTTAATTTTTAATGCTGTGTGGATTAAAACGTTTAAATCAGGGTGATAAGCAGTTCAGAAGACAAAAATCTGAACTTCACCAAATAACTCAATTTTTGATGTTAGCTTGACTAACCTGCTTATTTCAGCGAGATAAGCATAGCAGAGGACCAAAAACTCAACTTCAACAAGACACTCAACTTTTTATGCTGTTTTGACAACATGCTTATTTTAGTGAGATGAGCACTTCAGATGACAAAAATCTGAACTTCTCTAAATGACACTAATTTTGATGTTGGACTGACTAACAGGCTTCCTCCAGTGAGATAAGCACTTCAGAAGTGAAAAATCTCGACTTCACCGAATGACTCAACTAATGATGTTGCTTTGATTAACACTCATATTTGAGTGAGATAAGCACTTCAGAAGGCAAAAAGCTCAACTTCACCAAATAAATCGTTGTTTTTTTGATGTTGGTTTGACTAATATGCTTACTTCAGTGTGACAAGCGCTTCAGAATTCAAAAATCTCAATATCACCAAATGACTCAGCGTTTGATGTTGTTTTGGCTAACGTGCTTATTTCAGCGAGATAAGCATATCAGAAGACCAAAATCTCACCTTCACCAAATGACCGAACTTTAGATACTGGTTTGTTTACAATTCTGATTTAAGTGAGATGAACACTTCAGAAGTCAAAAATCTCAACTTCACCAAATGACTTAATTTTTGATGCTGTTTGGACGACATTGCGTATTTCACTCAGTTAAGCACTTCAGAAGACCCATATCTCAACTTCACCAAATGAGTTACATTTTGTTGTTGGTTTGGCTCACATGCTTATGTCAGTGAGACAAGCACTTCAGAAGTCAAAAATATCAACTGCTCCAAATGAATCAACTTTTGATGGTGTTATGACAAACATGCTTATTTCAGCGAGTTCAGGAGGTCAGAACGCAAAAATCTCAAATTCACCAAATGACTTAATTTATGATGCTGGTTAAATTAAAATGATTATTTCAGCGAGTTCAGTATATCAGAAGACGAAAATCTCAAACTCACCAAAGGACCTAACTTTTGATGCTGACTTGACTAAAATGCTTATTTCAGAGAGATAAGC
>NW_025978077.1:0-429 GCF_021869965.1 Rhincodon typus | reverse complement strand
TGCTTATTTCAGTACGATAAGCACTTCAGAAATCCAAAATCTGAACTTCACGAAATGACTCAAGTTTTGATGTTGGATTGACTAACAGGCTTCCTCCAGTGAGATAAGCACTTCAGAAGTGAAAAATCTCGACTTCACCGAATGATTCAACTTATGATGTTACTTTGATTAACACGCATATTTGAGTGAGATAAGCACTTCAGAAGGCAAAAAGCTCAACTTAAGCAAACGACTTAATTTTTCATGCGGGTTGTACTAAAATGCTTACTTCACAGAGTTAAACACTTCAGAAGACAAAACTCTGAACTTCACCAAATAAATCGTTTTTTTTTTGATGTTGGTTTGACTAATATGCTAACATCAGTGAGATAAGCACTTCAGAATTCAAAAATCTCAACATCACCAAATGACTAAGCGTTTGGTGTTGTT
>NW_025978076.1:0-6663 GCF_021869965.1 Rhincodon typus | reverse complement strand
CCCTACCTACACTCACCTTTACTAGTTTCATCCCCGCCTCCTTGGCCTGTGCGTCTCCTGTCCACCTATCTGCTCCACTATCCACCTTCTGTCACCACGCCCCCCCCTCTTTTTATTTCAGAACCCCCTTCCCCCCCCCCCATTTTTGAAGAAGGGTCCAGACCCGAAACATTAGTTTCCATGCATCGCTGATGCCGCCTGGCCTGCTGTGTTCATCCAGCTCCACGTCTTGTTATCTCTATTTTCCAAAGCGCTTTATGGACAATTCCGGTTTCATGTCTTATCCAAAGGTAAGCATCCCTGACAGTATAGGCCATTTAGGTTCTCCGCTACAATGTCAGTCTAATTTATCATAGAATCCTTACAGGGCAGAATGAAGGCATTCGGCCCATTGAGTCAGCACCAACCCTCTGGAGAGCATCCTACTCAGACCCAGCTCCCTACCCTATTCCTGTGGCCCCACATTTACCATGTTTAATCCACTTAGCCTATGCATCCCTGCACACCAAGGGCAATTTGTCTAGGCCCGAAATGTCAGACTTCCTGCTCCTCTGATGCTGCTTGACCTGCTGTGTTCATCCAGCTTGACACCTTGTTATCTCTTAACCTGCACAACTTTGGACTGTGAGGGGAGGAAACCTGAGCACCCAGAGGAAACCCAGGCAGACACTGGCAGAATGTGCAAACTCTACTCATCCAAACCCTGGCACTGTGAGGCAACGGTGCTAACCACTGAGCCACCATGCCACCCACCCTCTTCTACAGCCCTCTGCCCAAATGCAGGTACATCATGGGTGGGGCAGGAGGCAGCCAGGGCAGGGAATCAAACCTCATGCTGTTGGCACCAATCAACCAGTCTAACCACTGCCCCATCCCCACTGCCCACCCCACCAAATTCAAGGGGGTCCATGTTGCTGCAGCAACAGACAATTTACTGCAAGCTGTGTTCAGGCGCTTTGGTGATGGTAGAGGGTCTGATTTCTTCCTGGATGAGAAGGGAGCACGCTCGCCCTCGTCGTATCTTGGTTACAATCAACCTGCTTGGCCTGGGGCTTAGAAACAGGAATGCTACCCACTGCACACAAGGCCTACTCCTGGAATTATACGCTCAAGTTATATAAGTTACCAGTTTCAGTAGGAAAAACGTCATGGCAGAATATTGTATAAATGATGAGAGACTGGGAAATACTGGTATTCTGTTGGACCTGCACGTCCTTGCTTGGAGACACAGAAGGTTAACATGTAGCGCAACAAGCGGTTAGGGAAGAAAATGAGTTGTTTAACTTTATCATAAAGGGATTGACATACAAGACAAAAGAAAACTTACTGTAATTACATAGGTCTTTGGATAACAGGCCTACAATGTGCAGTTTATCTAAGGAAGGACATGCTTCCCTTCGAGTCTTCAATATTCTGGTTCCTGGGATGAGAAGTTTGCCCTAAGAGAAGACCTCGAACAAACAGGGTGAGACATCCTTGAGTTTAAAAAAAACATACAAAATTTTGTCAGTCTGGGTGCTGGGAAGAAGTTACGCTTGTCAGAGGAATCTGGAACCAGGAGCCATAGTTTCAGAATAAAGGGTCAGAAGTATTCGATGGAACTGAAGACTACTCTTCACTTATCTTGTCATCATTCTTTGGAATTCAGGAGAGCTGTATATGCTCAGATGTTGAGTTCATTCATGTCAGTGGTAGTAGATAGCTAAGTGCATGTAGTTCTGCTATAATGTGTGTGTTTCGTTAATGCGAATTGGCTGTAATGTGGTTGATGAATAATGGACACTGTTTGGATAACGTGAGCTTTCTACTGTACAGGTATAGCGATTTTCGAGAGCAATCTCCCCATAACACAATTTTCTATGGTGATTTTCAATAGCATGATTTTCAATAACACGAGGATGCAAAAGGACGCAGCTATCGTGTTTTCGGAGAACTACCTGTATTAAGGGATAGTGCAGAAAGGTGGAGTTAACAATCATGACCATATTGAATGGTAGGTGGAACAGATTCAAAGAACCAAATAGCTAGACTCCTGCTCTTATGCTCTAAGTGTGAGATTTTAATTCATTGCCTTCTGACCAGTAATCCAGAGCCTAAACTAATGCTCTTGGAACATGGGTTCAAATCTCATGATAGCAGCTGGTGAAATGTGATTTCAATTATTCAATCTGGAAACTAAAGCTCGCCTCATTAATAGAGATGCAACAACTATTATTGATTATTGTAAAATCCATTTGGTTCAGTATTGTCCTTTTTGGGGAAGAAAATCTGCTCATTCTTACACAGCCTGACCTATGAGTGTTGCTGAACAAAGAAACTTTGGGGTGCAGGTTCATAGCTCCTTGAAAGTGGAGTTGCAGGTAGACAGGGTAGTAAAGAAAATATTTGGTACATTTTACTAGTCAGTGCATTGAGTACAGAAGTTGGGTTGTCATGTTGCGACTGTACAGGATATTGGTTAGGCCACTTTTAGAATACTGTGTTCAGTTCTGGTCTCCCTGCTGTAGGAAGGATGTTGTTAAACTTGAAAGGGTTCAGAAAAGATTTACAAGGAAGTTGCCAGGTTTGGAGATCTTGAGCTATAGGTAGAGGCTGAATCGGCAAGGGCTATTTTCCCTGGAGCATCGGAGGCTGAGGGCTGACCTTATAAATTCATGAGGAGCATGCATAGGGTGAATAGCCAAGGTCCTTTTCCCAGGGTAGGAGAATCCTAACGGACACCAGAGTTTAAATAACAGGCGGGAAAACACAACGGCGCTTCATCGGAGGCTGCACTGATGATGTTACCCAGTAGGGTAATGAAACGTCTGCGGAACAACGAACCAGCTTGGCGAGCCAAACAACCACAACATCCACAACCCGAGCTATAAATCTACTCTAAAACCTTGGAGGATTAGATTAATTTAGAATATCTGGTCAGCATGGACAAGTTGGACCAAAGGGTCTGTTCTTGTGCTTTACAACTCTATGAATCTATGCAGACTCAAAGCACAACCCTCTGGAATAACTGAGCAAACCACTTGGTTCAAAGGCAATTGAGAATGGATAACAAATTCTGATTTTACCAGCAACTTCCACCTTCCAAAATATCATCATAGAATCCCTACAGTGTGGTAACAAGCCATTTGGCCCGACAAGTCCACACCGACCCTCTGAAGAGCAGCACACACTGACCCATCCACCTACCGTATATTTCCCATGGCTAACACATCTAAACCACACATCCCTGGATACTACTGGGCAATTTAGCATGGCCAATCCACCTAACATGCACATCTTTGGACTATGGGAGGAAACCAGAGCCCGTGGAGGACATCCATGCAGATAAAGGGAGAATGTGTAAACTGCACACAGACAGTCGCCTGAAGCTGTGAGGCACCAGTGCTAACCACTGAGCCACCATGCCACCATGAAAATGTAAAATCATACTGTGTATTGAGTCATGTCCAACACTTTCAGGTGAGCAGATTGGCATGCAAAGGGACAATGTGACATGAGCCCTTTAATCTCGCAGCGATATTTGCCTGTCAGACTTTCTTTATAAGTAACTTTTCTCATCTTTGCACACGCAGCTGTAGCCCAGGGGTCTCTGGTATAATGCTTCAATTTATATTCTCACAGAAAATGAAACCTGGGAGGTGTCAGTTTAGACACTTGTAATATAACGAGGGACTGGGGTGCAATGAACTTTCATGACACGCTAAACTTGAGAAAATATAATAATAGAACAATTGCCAATATATGTCATAGGTGGGGTGTGATAGATAAACTAGACCGCTCAAAATGAACAACTCGGGATTAACATGTCATTGAGAATGAGATAACAGAGATTCAAGTGTCACTTTGCACATGGTTGAATATCTTTTTCCACAGTATCATCACATTATACTGCAGAGGAGTCCCAGTGAGACATATAGAAGATTCTGGCTAGGGCACAAACCAAATACCGTTAACCAGGAAAGTTGAGGATAGCATGTCATTGAAAGAAAGAAACATATAATGTGGCAAAGAATGATGCTAAGCCAAAGAACAAAGAACAGTACAACATAGGAATGGATCCTTTGGCCGACTAAGATTACACCAGCACATAATGCCTTTCTAAACTAAAAACCTCTTGCTTCCACATGGACCATATCCCTCTATTCCCTGCCTGTTCATGTATCTATCAAGATGCCTCTTAAATGTTGCTATTGTATCTGCTCTACTTAGTAATGCATTCCTGGCACTCTGTGTAAAAAAGTTTGCCTCTCACATCTCCTTTAAACCTACCCCCTTTAACCTTAAACCTATGACCCCAGTAATTCACATTTCTATCCTGGGAAAAAGACTCCAACTTTCCTTTCTATCCATGCCTGTCATTATTTTGTAAACTTCATTCAGGTCACCAACCAGCCTCCACCGTTCAAATGAAAAACCAACCAAGTTTGTTCAATCTCTCCTCATAGCTAATACCCTCCAAACCAGGCAACATCCTGGTAACACGTTTCTGTAAAAATGAGCAGAAAAAAAAGGGACAAAATAAACTTTGAGGATAAACTTGCAAGTAATCTCAAGATAGATAGCAGGAGCTTCTTTAAAAATATAAAAAGGGAGACAGAAGCCAAGGTGAACATTGATCTCAAAGAAAATGAGACTGAGGAAATAATAATGGGGAACCAGGAAGTAGTAGATGAGTTGAGTAAATACTTTGTATCAATCTTCATAGCGGAGGACACTGATAGATTTCCAAAATTATTAAATAATCAAGGGGGAAAAAGTTGAGAGGAAATAAATACAATAACCTTCACTAGGGATACTAATGGGGTTAAAAGCCAATATGCTCCCTGGACCTGATGTGTTGCATCCTGGGTTATTGAAGGAAGTTGCTGTAGAGATAGCAAAAACAAAACTTGCTGGGAAAACTCAGCAGATCTGGTGGTATCTGTGGACAAAAAGCAGAGTTAATATTTTTGGTCCGGTAACCCTTCTTCAGAACTTCCCTTCTTCAGGGAAGGCAATGGTCTAATGGTATTATCACTGGACTGTTAATCCAGAGACCCAGATAAAGTTCTGGGGATGTGGGTTCGAATCCCGCCATGGCAGATGGTGGAATTTGAATCCAATAAAATATCTAAAATAAGAATTAAAAGTGATGACTATCATTCCATTGTCGATTGTCAGGAAAAACCTATCTGGTTCACTAAAGTCCTTTAGGGAAGGAATCTGCTACCCTTACTTGGTCTGGCCTACATGTGACTCCAGACCCATAGCAATGTGGTTGACTCTCGTTGCCCTCTGGGCAGTTAGGGATGGGCAATAAATACTGCCTGGTCAGCGAAGCCCTCATCCCATGAATGAATAAAGAATGAAGGAACTGTGTTCTTTATAACTAGGCCAAGTAGCTCAATATTTGTTAGTGGGAAAATGTTAGAGTCCATCTGAGAGAATGTAACAGCAGAGCTTTTAGAAACGCATAATATAATTAAACAGGGTTAGCATGATTTCATGAAGGAAAATTGCGACTGCCAAATTTATTACAGTTCTTTGAGAAGGTAACAAGTAGGAGAAAGGGAAAATAGTATAACATATTTAGCTTTCCAGAAGATTTATGGTAAAATGCTACACATCATGCCACTTAATAAGGTAAATCTATGGTGTCAGTGGTAATATATTAGCATAGATAAAAGATTGGCTAACTAATAAATGTCAGAGTTGGGGTAATGCATTTTCAGAATGGCAATGTGTAACTCGTAGTATGCAATCAGTGCTGGGACCACAATTATTTACAATATATATCCATGACTCGGATGAGGGATGTAAATATATAATTAACAAGTTTGCAGATGGCATAAAAATAGGTGGGAAGGCAAATAGTACAAGGACTGCAGAACAATATAAACAGGTTAAATGAGTGGGGAAAAGGCTTGGCAGATTGAATACAATGTGGGAAAATGTGAGATTATGTATTTCGGTAGGATTAGAAAATAGAAAAATAGGTGCAGGAGTAGGCCATTTGACCCTTCAAGCCTTCGAATAGAGGAGCAGGATATTATTTTAATAGAGAAAAACTCAGAAAATGATGCTATAGAGGAATTTGGGAGTCCTTGTGCCTAACTCACAAAAAAGCTAACATCCTCCCAACAAATAAAAGGGAAGGCAATTGAAACATTGACTTTTATTTCAAAGGGACTGAAGTATAAAACTGGGGTGGTTTTGCTAAAATTATACAATGCACTAGTTAGACTATGCTTAGAATATTGTATACAGTTTTGGTCCGCTTATCACAGAAAGATATATTGACATTGGAGGCTACACAGAGAAAGTTGACTTGGTTGATCCTGGGTGTAGATGGATTTTCTATGGAGAAGAGGTTGAGTAGATTGGGCCTTTATTTATTGGAGTTTAGAAGAATGAGAGATGATCTTTTTGGAACAGAGAATGTATGTATGTATGCTCAAAAATGTATGCATGGACAAATTGCTTCCTCTTGTGGGAGAATCCAGGACCAGAGGACATAATATCAGAGTAACAAAAACAAACTTGCTGGAAAAGCTCAGCAGGTCTGGCAGCATCTGTGAAGAAAAAAAATCAGAGCTAACGTTTTGGGTCTGGTGACCCTTCCTCAGAACTCAGGAACTCAGACCTGCTGAGCTTTACCAGCAACTTCTGTTTTTGTTCCTGATT